>NC_087478.1:82519110-82819110 GCF_036417665.1 Passer domesticus | reverse complement strand
ACATCACACAAGTAATTTTAGTTCTCTAAAGCAGCCACTGCCTTTGTGTGCAAACAGCATAGGTGAAAATACCACCATGATTTTTATGTAGTGTTTGCAAATTCAGCCCTTCCCAGAGCTCCGGGTGAAGTCCAGAAGAAAAAACAATGCTGTGTGAATAATCACACCCTTTGACTACCAGGCAGTTAAAGACAACATTTTCACTTTCAAAAGGGACTTAGTTAGGGCACATTTCCTCTGCACAGTTACATGAACAGCTAATTAACAATAATTAACCTGATATACTTGCATCAAAACCTTCTTGAAGACACCCTTGTTCCAGAGTAAAAGATAATTTTTCTGAATTGGCTTAATCCAATTGGGAAGAGCCTATTTTCAGCACAGCTTCAGTCCAGCTGCAACTCCACCAGCTTTCCATGAGGCCTTGACCCTTCCAACATAAGCTTGCAGATACTAGTTCACTTATGTTCCTGGAACTTCTACCCGAAGTAAGGCAACCTGCAAAGAGGGACAGGCTGCAATTAAGCACTTGGTCATACAAGTGAAAATAAGCTGGTCTGGAAAATTCCCTCTTCAAAGAGTTTGGAGGCATTGGTTCACTCACCTGACCAACTATAATCACTGCTCTTACACACCAAGAAATTGAGACAGACAGATGAAAGGACTTCCCAGAGGTGTTACTAAGAGTTAATATCTCTATGGACTATAGGATGAAGGAACTTACGCTTCCTGCATTCAAGGAACAATTCGAGTATAAGTTATTCTGGAGGGCTACAGGGGGCAGCAATTCCCTACCACCACCACCTTCTATTACTGTAGTCATGGCTGGAAAACGCTCCATGGAGAGCAGTGCTGCCTGGGCCAATGGGAAGTCTCCTTCTCCAGCCCTGTTCTCCCTCCCAGCCCACAGTGAGATTCTGTCTGCCACACATGCACACAGAGCACCAAACACTCCACAGAGGGCTTCAAATAAAGGGTCAGGAAAAAAAAAAAAGGTAATCCTCATACAGGCAGAAATATTTTGAAATATTTCTAAATAAAAACTGAATAACAGAAGAAAGAGAAAAATATGCTGATCTGGAATATTTTTTTCCACTGTAAAGTCTTCCTGTGATCTGAAAAAACATTAATCTTAAATTAGGAAATGAAATATCATTTTCATGGCTGTAAAAGTTATCTTACAGCAAGTTGTTGTGCTTACTACAACCCTGTAAAAAATTAGCCCAGGCCATAATATCCTTTCAGATAGTCTCCCCAGATTTACTGCTCATCTCGCTAATGCCACATGCAACTTACCTGTTTTCTTCACCTTTCCTTTGCTATCTCCTACGCCTTCACATTTCTGCAAATTTTCCATATTTTCTTACATCAAAGAGGATCTAAGAGCCTTTGACTAAAGGCTTTCCCAGAGCACAACTCACACAGTATCAGCTCCTGATTAGGCAGTCTGTGCTAGCTCAGTCAGAATGAAAACCCTGCCATGAATTTTATTTGGCCTGAGTGGGCCCCCTGGTGTGTGAGCTCAAGATTAAAACCCCTGGGTTTCTCACTCCAATGGGTTTAGTCAGCATTCAGCCCTCATTTTTTGCCTAAAGCAGAAATGGGGGCTGGGGGGGGAGAACAAGAATTGAAGGCCGTGCTAGTGAAAAAATTTAAACTATTTTAATCCAATGCAAATTCTGTGAGCTGTAATGAAGTAAATTGTTCCGCTATGTTGCCATTGGTTGCTAGTTAACTGCACTGTCAGTGTTTTGCTGCACAGATCTGGGGTCCATGGGAAAGCAAGCTCTGAAAAAGCCATGATATAAAGTCTCATTTGCCTAATAGCAGGCAGGAGATTGGCACCAATTTCCCTTTGATGTTACAGTGCTGAGAAGTTTCACTGTGTTTTAGTTCAGATGTGAAGGGAAGTCCTCAGGGAGGAAGCGACCTTCCTTGCTACAGTGCTCCATTCTCCCAGTAGGCTGAATTTGGCTCCTTCAGGTTGTCCTGACCTGGGGTCTAAATGCAGAAATAATTCTCAGGTATGAGAATTCAGCCTGAGCTGAGACTGGTGTGAAGGGGGACAAGGCAGTGGAGAGGATATCACTAGACCGTGGTGACCACACACAGAACAAGCGCAGAAGGGCAGCCATGCGTGCACCGTCCCTCCGAAAATGCCCGCAGTGACAGAGCTGCTGTCCTGCAAAAGACCCCACCAGCAGCACTTCAGCTTTTCAGTCCCTGGTATGACCAGGGGCAGCATCCTTCTCTGCCTCAAAGATCTGCCTTTCAGCGTGGGGTCAGCCTGTTTGTGCGGGGCCGAACCTGCTGCGTGTTGCGCTTCAGCTCTCCCCACTTCAGTTCTCACAGACTCGATTCAAAGCTTCTTTGAAAAGCAGATACACACATGCCACACCCAGGCACAGCTGCTAACATTAGGCAAGAAAACAGCAGACATTTAAATATAGAACAGCCAGCTTTGGTGAGAGGGGAGAGCTCTGCTAGTGCACGTTGACTTCCTTGATCAGCAAGCTCTTATGCTTACACAGAATGAAACAACACAAGCAATCATTTCATTTGGAAGGAAAAACATTCCTGTAAATCAAAGTATGCCAAGTGTCCTGTGTTGGGTTGTTTCAATTTTGCAGCAGAAAAATAAAAAGAAATTCCACAGCCCAAGATTTTAAAAAGCCAGACCAGATTTTTGGTGAGTCAAACTTTAGATGTCCAAGAACATTAGTCTCCCCAGGAGAGACGAACACAGATTCCCTCAAGACTAGACCCTGTTATATATGTCAAGATGGGCATGCACTGGTTATAGGCAGAAGGTACAGTAGATAATTTCTTAATAATCCAGTACCATTTAAGGCCTGACCTTCCTCAGGATAAAGACCCAGTTTTATAGCCTGTAGCATATCTGACTTTCTTAAGAGCAACAGATGATACAAGTCTTTCTGAGCCTGAAACAAGAATTACCCTCACTCTTTCTCTCAGAAGAAAGCCTTGCCTTGTTAAATAAGAAATCAAGGGCCTTTCCTTTGCCCCTGCAGTGCAACCAGCTCATATCTGCAGTACCTGTCGCAGCTCTGTTAATGCAGCACACGATGCACACCTGACCCGCACAACAACCCCACTAGTGCTCTCAGGCATTTCAGGGGAGTGTGCCATCAAAAGGACTGACAGCCTGGCAATCCATGCACTGGTAGAAGCCAGCCCAGGGGTGGAAAGCATGGTTAGGTCTGAGTTCATGCAAAGCAGTGACAGCATGACTGACGGACACCTAGCCAAGGAACAGGCAATGGGACAGTTGTACATTGTTTAGATGAAATGTGCAGATGTCCAGCTCATTGACTGGCAAGCGCTTCTGGCCAGAGCTGTACCTGTTCTGTCAAAATTAAACTCTTGCTTGCTAACAAACTCATCTCAACTAGGTAAACCCTCTAGTCTGAATATCAGCAGCCCCAAGCTTGGAACTCTCTGCCTCCCAGCAAGCCGGGTGCCTGACCTGCTCTCCATTCACATCAGCCTCCACAGCTCCCTCCCCACATGCAAAACCTGGAAAAACTAACCTCTGCCAACAAAAGCTGTCATCACACCATCACAAAAAGGGTCTGGGGACTCCATTCTGTCACCCTGATCCCCTCCCAGGAGTCTCTTACTCCCCGCTGCTTCCCTTAGGGCTACTGGCCAAATAAAGTCCAACTGGCAGAACCCAAGATGGCCCAATCTATCCTTGAACTACCACCACCATCCACCCGCACATCAGGTACAACTCAGGGTCATACAAACAGCATGATATTTGAGAAGAAACTCAGTCTCTTTTGTGATCAGCACAGTTTCAGATTTTAGTGCACTGCTGGCATTCAACAACTAATTCTTAATACAGACATGAAGCCACAAATTGAGTGGTGAGTAGGACAGAAGATATGATATTTTATTTTTCTCAGAATTTTAGCAAATATGTCTGTAGTTCATTGATATTTTTCTTCCTACAGTTGTACCACCATACAATTACAAAATACTACAGATGACACTTTCCAAGCTGTGACCCAGAAGGTGTCATTTCATTTTCAAAAATGACCTGATAATACCTAATGATTTAGAGACTTGAATTCATCTTTTAAGATTGTCACCAAAATGGACATTAAGAGGCTTTCTGAATAGCTGAGCTAATTGATACATTCACAACGTTTGCATAGGTTTTCTTGTAAAACAGCCATAGAATTAAAATGTATAAATAGAATAAAGTAAACAATCAGGGCTTATTTTCCCTGTCCAAAGTGCAGGTGCTTGCATGTGTACATGCACGCATCTATTTGTACGAACATGAGTAAACTTAGTAGACTTTGTCATAACTATATCAACTACCAGCAACATCCACAGATATGCAGATAAAAAGTATGTATTTTAATAGCTGCACACATGTAATTAAAAAAAAAAACAAACCACAAACCTAAGCCAAATAAACTTTGAATGAGAATATCTAGATAGACACAAAGTTATATTTCTAGCTGGACTCTATGAAATAAGTTGTTGTCTGTCACAAAGGCTGAAAGGAAGGCAGGGACCCCTCTCTGTAACAAGCCTTCAGAGAAAGATTAAGAGCATGGGGGGAAAAGGCACTGCTGTGTTTATGTGAGTGGGAGCTCCAGTGCGTGTACCAGGCAGCCTGTGAGCCGCCGAGGTGGGAGCCAGGCAGCCCAGCTGCAGCCCACGGAGCAGCCACTTGCACGTCAATGCCCCTGCAGGAGCATGGGGAGCCTGCCAGGAGCCAGCACTCCGTGTGACCTTACCTGTTCCAGGTAGCGTTGGAGCAGGCCCGGCGCTGCTGGGTCCCCCGCTCATCCAAGGCTGCCTGCTCTCTCTTGCCCAGATCACTGAGGCTGGGCGAACTCATGAACTTCAACCTGCGAAGAGTCCTCATGGTCAAATGTGTGTTTGCGTGTGGCAGCTACAGATACACCATCCTGTTTACACACATACACACGCAGCTGGAGCAGCGGCAGCAGTGCGAGCAGTTCCCTCGGTTTGCTGTTCAAAAAAGAAACTTAAAAAAAAAAGAAGAGAGAACCAGTCTCTACGGAGCACACCTCTGCCAGCAAGAAAACAAACCTTTAATCAGATCTACTCTGACGTCATCAACTGTGGTTAATAATTTCTCCAGTCCTTTCAAAAAATAAGTCAAACTTCTGGCTGCTGATACAGCACATTGAAGGGGCCCCTTGTAACCACAGCTGCCCCAAGCGTGAAGGCTTCCCTGCCCCGTGGCCCCGGGCACTGTGTCCCGGGAATCTCACTCAGCACTGCGGTGCTCCACCTGTCATGGGAACTGCAGCAGCCTGGGGGTGTCTTGCAGCATTTCCCAACCTCTCCCATCTCTTCCTGCACTCATAAATGGAAACAAAACTGGAGGGCAACAGATAGGAAAAAAAGAAAACCAAACCACCAAACCTAAGTAACCAGCAGTGACACACTGAGACTTTATTGTGAAGTTTCCTAACTGCCTGTGCCCTGCCACGTAACAACATTGAATACTCACACTCTCACTCATACATCCACATCCACACCCTCAGAGGCTGCTCTGGCTCAAAGCCTCACACAAAGGATTTGCAAGCAATATAACTGCGGAACGAAAAGCGATGGTCTGGGGTTTAGCATTTGGAGGAATTTTTGGTGGTGCACAGAAGAGCCAGATGCTTTGTCTTTCGCTGCCTTTTATTTGTTTTGTTTTATTTTTAAATTGTGGTAACAGCTGCACAACTTGGGGCATATTAAGTTTCTACAAAAGCCCCATGTGTCTTATCTTCAAAGGAAAAATCTTTCTCCGACTGCAGCAGTGGAGCTGAAGGATATACTGCTACAAGACTCCACCCCATGCTTAGTTTGCTGTCACTCACTTGCAGCTCTGTTTCAAATCCAGGAGTGCCTGGCTAATCTTCTGCGATAGTTTGCAACAGACTGAGCCAGAACGTAAGAACGGCTCTTCTGTTGCTACGGCATTGATCTGCAAAGTCTGGTAAAAGCCACAGAGGCTCCTGCAGAGTAACCTCACACTCACTGCAAAGGCACTACAATAGAAGAAACTATCCTTTCCTTTTTTTTTTCCTTCATGTTTTCTACTTACTCTTTTCATCTGTGATAGCCTGTTGTCTAGATTTATGCTATAACCAGATTTGTTGGTGTTCAAATAACAGGACAAAGCTTACATTACAGGAAAACAATTTCTCACAGAGAGCTCTGCCCCACGTGCATCATATACTGACACGTTTTAGTAAAAAATCAATTCCTCTCACTATTCAACCAGGTCAGATAAGATTATTTCTTATAAATATTTACTTCCAAAATTTGAATTTAGTGTTAGCTTCATGGGTACCAACTGCAGAACCACTTAGAGAAGAAATAAATCTATTTTTACCTTGTGCCACTTTTAGCCACAGTTGTTTTATCCAGCTGCTTGAATTAGCATTGTATTGATTGCCCTTTTTACACCAAAATTCTCAAGTATACACACCAACATCACAGTAGATGGCATATAACATTTCATTTTGGAAGAGACCTGCAGCCCCACATCTAACCTATGGACAAAGACATTACTGTCCCCAGTCTCTTCCAGATGTTTAAATCCTTCAAACAAACAACAATCTATTATGTATATGGCAGCAAAAGGCAAACAAATACAACTATATATATCTCCATCTCCATATTTTAAGGGATGAAATGTCTTCTACAGCATACAAATGAGAGAGTAAACACAGTTCCAGCAGAACACTGCTTTATCCAAATGGGATGAAAGGCACTCGATTTCTGTGGACAATATGGCTGGGGAGAGAGAGGAACACAACTCAGCCTAAGTTTCTGCAAAGGACTCAGATAAAATGTTTGTCTGCCCTGTTAAGTGAAACAACTAGTTAGACAAACAAGGGGCAATATAATTCCCTTTAATTTCATTTTCCACCTAGCTCAGTTGCTTTTCTGCTTGTCACTTGCTGTGAATTTGATAGGTTTTGCAAAATGTTATTATACTGGATTAGATCCTTGGATTTTTAAACTCTTTGATTCCATCTGTATGATGAAATACTACACCTGTAGAAGTAATTCTATTTATACGCCACGTCATCAATCTCAGTAAACAGTACTAGACTCAGAGCCAACACATGCACCAAAAACTCACAGGTCAGCCAGCATTTCAATCTCCTAAAAAATTTTTAACAGGGGACAGGCTTTCTCTACAATATTCCTTTCTCCATTTTATGATTACACCCAACCAAATGTTGATTTATGATAAAATAAATAATTTTCAACAAGGGCTACCTCCACCCATAATTGCAGAATAATACTTCATATTTATACCATGCTGTGAGTCCACAGACATGCTTGACTTCATCATGCATTAACTTGACCTAAGCAGCTCTTGGGAATGAAGGGAGAAGATAAAATCTGCACTGCAGCATTATGGGTGAAGAGAGAGGTGGTGTGACTTGCCCAGGCCACCCCATAAGTAAGTGGCAGAGACATCAGGAGATCCTGGACCTCTCTTTCCCATTCCAGCAGAGGAACAAGTGGATCCTGCAGGGAATAGGTAGCTGGGGATTTCTGAGGCCCGGGTGGCCAGAGGGCAATCAGGAGACAGAACTCCTGGGAAGGGCTTGTGCTGAGCTGTGCCTTGCAGCCCCTGGGGAAGAGCTCTGAATGCAGCGCTGCCTCCAGAGCGGCTCCGCAGCGCAGACTGCTCGCCACCGGCCATGGAGAGGGATGAGAGCACTGCCGGACTTCCTGGGAGGGAGGGGAGCACTGGGAGCCCTCCCAAAGGCTCAATAAGGAGCACTACAAGCTTCTTAAATAGAACAACTGTACTCAGCACAATCTCAGAGCTAAGACTGTAAAGTACTGCTAGGTTAATTCATTTAATTCCAGCATGCCATATGTGGTATAATACCACTATTTAGCTCACACAAAACCTGCAGCTCAAAGGTTAAGTAATTTCATCAGAGCCACACAACCACCTCAGTGAGGAAGGCACTGCCAGCTCTAGCTCCTTCTCCTCCCCTGCAACATTTCTCGTTGTAAAAACAGGCCTGTCTTTACCAGAAAGATTCTTTGATCTGTGGGGCCCACCTCCTGCGAGTGACTGCACAGCAAGTCCCAGAGCCACCAGAGTGCCAGAGCCACAAGCAGATTTCTGCTTACCTGGACTTCTATTTCAAGGCCTAAGACAATGTACAGGTAGATAAATACAGGCTGAAAGTTGAAGAGGATTTATGCACTAGAAAATATGTTAACATACAGATGCAGGAACTTGTATTAAACACTGCTTTTAAAATCACAAGGGTTACTCCACAGTTACCTCCTGATATGTCATTTACATCTGCAATATTCCTCCTGGGACGTGTGGTTTAAAAGACTATTGCTGCGTGTAGAAAACATTAGAAAAAAAAATCCGGGAAGTCACCCCCAAGCATACACTTGGTTTCAAAAGAATGAGATTTGCTGGGGGGGGGAACAAAAAAAAAAAAAAGAAAAAGAAAGAACCATACATTCTATTTACTAATGTTAATTTTTACAGTTTAATTGTACTGTCTACTTAAAAATTTCCTTTTGATCATGAGGAGAGGGTAAAAGAAGCAAAAAGTAATGTTCACAATGGGAAACATTACGAAATTCACAATATATGAAATTCATAAGAAAGCTGTGACTGTTATGGGTCAGCATGTTTTAGACTACACCACTCTGCTACTGCAATGGCAAGTGAGCACTGCAGTGGCATTGGTACCAGTGGGAAGATATAAACAGTAAGAGAGTTTACCACATCAGCTTTATTCACCATTCAGAACTCTGCCATGAAACAAAACAACTCAATAAATAAAAATTTTAACTGGAAAAGAAAAAAGCAGCCCACTACTGCACTTCATCTCCCTATCTCTTTGGATAAGAGAGCAGAGCCTCCTATAGTGATGCTGAGTGGTGTACACTTTGCAACCAAAGAAGAGAATGGTCAAGTGTCTTTGTGGCAGAAAGGAGTTAAAAATCTCCCTAGAAAAATGCATTTCAGTTTTTCATAAACTACACCACAAAACTTAGGGCATGCCTTGACACATGCCAAAGCTCAGGAATTAGTCCTCTGACAGAGCAGCACAGCCTTCTTAAAGGCACAGCACATCCTGCCACACCAGCAGACAAGGGGTGAGGCAGAAAGCAAGGAGATGCAATCATCAGGAAAAAACAAAAAGAGCCAGGAGGAAATGAAGTTGTAAACCTTATGACTCATCAATTCTTCTTCTACAGTATCTACATAAAGCTCCTTTATCATCAGAAAACAAAGAATAAAGAGAGTAAAGAAGGTATGAAACCAAACAGGGTCTATTTACACCCTTCCTCCTCCTCCATCCCACTGACTCTCTGCAACCTCTGAACATAAAGACATTTTTAAGGATGCCTTTTTGTTTACTGAGGTTAGTCCTAGGACACTCTTGGCTTTGCTAATCCTTTATCTTATTTTTGCCCTCACTACAGCCAAGTACTGATTTGTAAGAGAGGACTTTGCCTTACTTGGACATCTTCCCAACCTTTGGAACACCTCCTGTACTTCTGCATCCTATGACCAACCATGCCTGCATGACCACAGATGCCTCTCCTGGGACAGAGCTGGGCTTTCTGCCCCTTCACCTCCATGTGGGATTCACACAAGGTGTCTGTCTTTTAGGTTGTGACAAAGAAATGCTCATGACAGTATCTCCTTCCTAAGCAATCACAAGGTGACACCCCAGAAGAGCCCTTTGTCTTGGGCTGGAAAGGGATGGTCAGCCCCTATCGCTACTTCTGCAGTTACCAGTCCACCCTGGAAAGCTTCAGACCTGACCTTCAGGCAAGCCACGGCTGCTGCAGCTCCACTGCCTGCCTCAGAGACACACTGGCTTCACCAAACCTGGCCATCCATGCCATGGCAGCCTGCAGAAAATCCACGCCCATTTCCTGGACCTTCCCTTCCAGATGTTTTTCAGTGTGAGGCAAAGCAGCCTGAGTGTGCCTAGATTTTCTCAACAGAGAGGCCTGCATCTGACCAAAGAGCTGTCCAGACTGCAGCAACCATCCAATTCTAGTTTCTTTTCACAGTCTACTGATGGATGACATTTATTACCTGTACACTCAGCCCCTCAGCCTCCCCCACCTTGCTTTCTTCCTGCTTCTCCTTTACCCTTTGCTTTTGTATTCCCTCTTTGGTTTTTGTCTCTCTTGGCTAGCTAATTCTTCCTCAGGCAGTTTTTGAATATAAAGGGAAAGGAAAATAGTTGGTACTAACACAGATTTGCAAACCACTCTTCAGCTGGCTCTCAGGGAATCAGGGCTTCAGTTCACCTGTTCGGACTGTGAGCTGTTCTTTACTCTTTCCCTTTAGGGATTCACTCTGTTCTTCAGCCAGCAAAGCATGGCCCCAAACTCAAGTATAGACCCCAGTCCCTAGCATAATCTAACACAGGTTGTGAACTGAGCAATACCTGCTGAAAGCATCCATGAAATCCCACCCCCTGTGTCAGCAGCTTTTGGTTTTACAGAGCATAGCAATACAAGCAGTTCTTGAAATACAGTAGACAGCTAAATCTTTTTTGTCTTGTTCTTCAGGATAAAGGCACTAATAAAGAATAAGGACAGGAATAGGCCTTTTACACCCCCATCCAAAATATCAAGCTTTCATGATAAATCAATTCTCCTGGCTTGTAGTACTGCTCCTAGTTATCTCTGTAAAGGTTCTGGGAATTAAAGACAGTGCAGTGGTCCAAAAAAATGCAGTTGTTCTGCTGGAGGAAGTAAGGGCCAATGTGCTGGATTATACGGCCTGTGGCATTACCACCTCCACTCACATGCCCCCAGGAAAGGAGATGGGGCTCCGAGTGCCAAATGTACCTGTTTCAGGTATTACTGTTGCCCACTCAGTGAATTAACAACCCATTAACCCAGTAACCAGTGTATACTCCAAGACAAGCTCACAACTTTGCACTTAAACAAGAGTCAAATCTTAAATTTTGATTTAGAAAGCAAAGTCTCAAGAGTTCTGATCAGTAAGTAAATCAAACATTTAAAATAATTTGTGCTCTTATTACAAGATCATGAGACAGTGGAAAATTAATCTTACAAAGTAATTGAGCTCATAATACACATGAATTTTGCCTTCCTGAGCTCTAAGTCAATTCTTTCCTAAATTGCCATCTTGCATAATGTTAATTGGCTCCCAGAACACCACAACCTTAATGCAGCAGCTACAATATTTCAGTGCTGTCTTCTACAGTTATACACAGTACCCTGCCTTCTAAATCTGTGAACCCTGAGAGATCAGAAGCATGAGCTGCACAGTACTATTTTTCTTATATCCAAATATTTCTTATTCAGTCTTCCAAGAAGGCTCTGATTGCCTTGGAAGGTCACCAAGACAAAGAACCACTGCAGCAGCTCAGTGAGTTTCTAATGAACTGCACTAGTGGGCAGCTGTTAGTTACAAGTAATATCCTGCCTTTCTCTCAAAGCCATGATATCGCTTGTGCAATGTTCTCTCTGAGCATGGCTAGAAACATGAACTGTGCCTTGAGATTACTAACCCCTCCTGTGCCCAAGGCAGGGAGGTTACTTCAGACCCGAGCAATGCACAAGCCAGCTCTGCTAACTTGGGGAATCTTTGACTCTGGTGGTATTACATCGGTGTTATTTGCATGGTGTTATACAGCTCTTTGGAACAAATCCTGTAGTCCTGCAAGAATCAACAAAAGCCTGGTGTTCAATACAAGTGGATTCTTTCAGAAAACTCATCATTCTCCCTTTGCTTCACAAGGATATCTTCCTGAATGGAAAAATTGCCAGAGAGATTTAGAAGACAATCCAGAATTGCAACATATATCTGGTGCACTTGGACTCTGCAGACTCAGTGTGATGGAACTTTCATAGGAACTTAAAAATGGGGACTTTTTGCCATCCTTCACACACACATCCTTCACACTTCCTTATGCTGAGACAGTCCCTTCAGAGTGAGATATTGGGCAGTGGAAACAAACAGAGTATAAAAAGCCTTAATTGCACAAATTATTTTACACTTGTACCTTTAAATCTTCATTTCACCAGATCAGCAAGTCCAGTACTATGACCTCTCAAGTACGTATCACATTCTGAGTGATTTCTCAGGGTGCTCTGGGAAATAATTTATCTCAAAGGGCAGAGTGATGGAATTTTTTAGACTCCACAGCAAGATTTGGAAGAACTCTTCACTGTCACTGCAGCTCATTAGCCAGTCTTAGTCTTCAGTTGGACACAACATTATATCAACATCTGAGTTATCACGTAGGTGGAATGTAATCCTCATCATTTAACTTTTGGAGGATTATTCAAACCTCAGTGATGTGACCTGTCCTCCTGGAGAAAATGGAAGAGGAATGAAGGGTACTACTTTTACCTTTCTTTACTTACTGCAAAATTAAATGTAATAAAAGGAAGACTTAAGCTCTTTTATGGTAGAATTATTTCGTATAGTATTAACAGGCAGATCTATGGATAGAATATTTTGCTTGACCTACACTTTAGTACTGCCTGTATTTGTGAGATGGCAAACAAGTAAAAGGATGAAAGCTGGAAACAGCATTTGAATTACATTCTTCCTTTTGATTAAATTCTCCATAAGAGCTATGAGGAGAGACAAGATGCTCACGACCACAACATGAGCAACAGCAGTGTCATGGCCTCAGAGGTCAGAATGGGAAGGTGCATTTCAGACACTCTTGAGATAAAGTTCTGTCGTTCCAGTTTGGTCTTCCATTTTTTTAAGTTCATTCAGCTCTAGCTACTAGAAAATTATAGTACAGGAAAATTCAGATCTCATTCTGTAACTGCTGAAGAAAACTGAGCACATTCAGGATGCAATGCATCCTTTGAAGAATATTTCAACCTGGTCAGGAAAGTCATGCTGGGTTATGTCCCTGTTTCTCCACTGGCTATAAAGATATTATAATGTGAGTAGTTCAGATATGGATATGGTATTCCAAGCTGTAAACACCTGAAATGAGATGACATGAATGTCATCCCCAGGTTTTTTTTGCCTGATTGATCATAATACAAGCACAAATAACCTGGCATCCAATCCAAATGTTTAATTTCCTCAAGTACATGTTCTAACCCTGGATGAAGAAATCTTTGAGAGCTATCACTGGTACAAGCTCAGCTGGTATTTCAAGTTGGGAGATATTAAATTAGTATTTCTAGAAGAATCTGCTGCTGACCAAAGGCATTGAGAGATTGAGAGGAAAAGGACAAAGGCTTTTATGAAACAGTCTCAACAGAAAGACTGGCTAAGAACATCTTCTGGCTAGGGAATTAAATGAAATTTTAGGGAGACTTCAGCTTACAGTTACATCCTCCAGCAGTGAACATTAACTGAACAATAAATGAAAAATACTGCCAGGTTCTCGTCTTTGTATTTGGAGGAAGTAAAAAAGGGAACAAAGACTTACAATTTTGCCAGAATTTTCCCATAATATTAATTACTATAAAAGTTAGTGCTCCTCTGCTGTGACACAGTAAACCCTTCTAACCTCCTTTATTATCTCAGCACTCTCCTACTGACCTCTGTCTCCTCATGAGGACAGCAAATGTGTCACTTTGCCATTTCTGACTGGCCCTGACATGCCAAGGCTTCCGCATGTGCTGGAAACCCGTGAGATTTCCATGAAATAACACAGGACACATCCAGAAAGTAATGTACAAACCTATGTATATTGCCTATGTACAAACACTTAGAAAGGCTGTGGCCTGCAGATGTAAACTAAAGGGGGCCTGAAGCTCTCAATACCTGTTGTCTTTGGCCCCTGTTACAGCACAGCCACACTGCTAAGATCTTTAGATTACAGCATACCACAGTGAAGAGCAAGTAATACTTATGACTATAAAAATATGTTGGAATATAAAATTTGAATACAATAAAACTGTAAACATTGCTTAAAGTTTACTATATTGCCAGCCAAGTAATGCATTTTTGCAAAGAAAAAAACCCAAGTGGTTATAAAATACTGGGTTTGCAGTGGGAAGGCAGTAATTTTTCATAAGATGTTGATATTTCCAGTCAGCAAACACTCATCAGGATGCTGGTAAGTTGCTCAAGGCATAATGTCGAATAATGTCTCCTCATATGGTGGGAACTCTGATCTGACTGTCCATCACACTAAGGTTACAGATTACATGGCAACCTATAAACAGTTTATAATAGATAGTTTGCAAATGCTGCACTAAGAACAGAGGGCTTTCATGTGTCTCTGTTTATTCTGAGTTATTCAGAACATCAAGAATAAAAAGTTTAACCAAACCAAAGACAGGTTGTACACAGTCAATGTTTAAAACATTCCAGTGAAGCATGAAAACAGCTGTTAGTTCTACTGGCAGTGGCTGAATCTTCCTAGGAGTATTTGGAGTTGCAGCTGACAGAATACGTGTTTGGTAGCAGATTACTTGTATTCTGTTAATTTAGCTCAGAGCAGATGTGGGTATTTGTTTTAGGGAGGGTTCTAAAGTTCAGAAGCAGAAATTTTCTGGGTATGCTTGAAATAATGCAGGCAGAGATAGCTGGGATTTCCTGCCTGAGTAATTCTTCCCTCAACTTTTCCAGATGAATCACTTATGAAGAGAAAAGCAATGCCCATACTCCTCATGACTTGGGACTGTCAAGTTCCCATTGTACAATATCCCCTCTCTGCTACTGACATCCTTAACTCACGTGTCAGGGAATCCAGAATGCCAGTACCTAAACAGCACCCTCAAAATCCTAAGGGACAAGAAGTGCAGCACAAGTAAAAACGAGTGGGTTCATTTTCTCCTTAGTTTGAAACACCTATGCCCAGTTTACAGAGCAAGATAAATTGTGCTGTAGTTTCAGCCTTGCACACATCCCTGCAAGTGTTCAAGGCCAGGCTGGACACGGCTTGGAGCAACCTGCCCTAGCGGAAGGTGTTCCTGCCCGTGGCAGGGGGATTGGAACAAGATGATCCTCAAGGTCCCTTCCAACCCAACACTGTGACTACGATTAGAGCCGTGCAAGGTTGTGGCAAACTGCAGTTTATACGGGACCATTTGTTCCTGCAGCCCGGGATGAGACCAAGTAACACTGTAGGAAAATGCAGCTATCACTGCAATAAAGTAGCACAGAACAGGAATTCCCACCACTACCACGTCATAGAGATTGGGAAGAAAGCATGCATCACTACCAAGGAAATCAAAATAAAAGTTTACAAGAGCCAACCCTTTAGAAAATACCTCATTCCTTAAAAAACACCCATTAGAAAATACTTCATTCCTTAAAAAAAACCCAAAGCCATGGCAGAGGTTAGATTCTGCAGTTTAGTGATAAAGTAAATAAATCTCTATATGTTCAGAAAGAAAATCCTTTTGGAGGAAACTGTTTTCTGGGAAAATTTCTAAGTTGTTTCAAAAAAACCCAAGTGTTCCTACATGCGATGATAATGTTAAAAGGAAAACAGAACAACATCAAAGACAGAGTAAGCACATTTACTTTCTTTTCACATAAATGCACTTGCACACCACCATACACACTCCTTTGATGACTACCATTTAACAAAAGTGATTTCAAGAAATCATTAAAAATCTTCTTCTTCCTAAAAACCTGGAATCTCAAACACAAATCCAATTCTAACAATGAATAATAAGGGTCTGGCCAGGCCCCCCTGCAGAAAAGCTGCAGCTGTGTAATTTCTACAGCTCAGCTGTTCATGCCACACCCATACAGACATATATACATATATATATATATATAAATAAATAAAAGTATATATATATTTATCAATCATATATGGGTAATTTGAGAATCCCTTGTTGCTCAGCCAGCCAGGGCAGCCAAATCTATTTCTGCAACACTGACTGTGATCTTGGGGAACAGTAGCTGAATGCTCTTGTTCAGCTTGAGGGCACTGTGGGGGGTGACACCCCAGCCTTTCCATCACCCACTCTGGCTCTCGTCAGGGTTTTTTTCCTCAAGGACAGAAAGTTATTTAGAGGCTCCTCTCAGGCAGCAACAATTCAAGCAATTTTTCTATATTGCTTGCTCATAATCCTGACTCAGCTCTAAATAGATTCTCAAGTGAAAGTTCATGCACTGCATTTTTTCAGTTGCATTAAAGCTAGATGGATGCAGACTGACATGCACTGATGCTAAAGACTCCAAAGTACTGCACTGTTATTCAGGTATTTTCCTGTGGCAGAAATTTTGGAGGAGAGATGTTAACCCTGTGAAGTCCAACAAAATGAACTCTCCAGGTGTCTGAATTTGGAAACATTTTCCAGTTGGAATTAGTATTGCAGAAACATGTGCTTACCTGCTAAAGGAAGAAGAAAACAGGACTGAATAGTAAACAGGGAAGACTCTCCAGCAGGTTTCCAAGAATCAACATGAAAATTCTTGACAGGCAATACAAACTGGTTGAAAAAAGTCAGGCCCTTGCAAAAAAGTCACCTCTGCAACAAAAGATGAACAAAAGATCAGTATTGTAAATATTACTATTCCACAATAGGTTTCAAGAGTGCACTAATAAACCCACAATGATACACAAAGAAGTAAAATAAGCACAATAATCAGTGCTGTTCTACCTCACTGCTGACTCAGATATTTCTTCTTGCACTTTTCTGTTTTATTTTCTTCATGGGGAGCAATTCATTGGCACCATCATTAAAAACCACACTTGTCTCTAAAGAAGGCAAAGAGAGCTTCCACGGGCACAACCAGGGCAAGCAGTTCTGTGTCCCAACATTAAAGAGGTGACAGAAGAAGGTTTGAAATATGCTACACGACCTGCTGTGATTAGCTTTGGAGAATGTATATCCTGGAAGGCTTAAATGAATAATTTAGAAATACTGGAAATTCTTTCTTTAGGGCTTTAAATGATGGGTGCAATAGCACTGCCTGCCCCGGGCTGGTCTTGAAGTGCCCCTCTGAGGTGACTATTAACACAGTTAACAACCCCAGAGTGGATAAACAGGTGAAGCACAGAATGAAGAATTATGTGACTTCTAACCCCAACATAAACACCTTCATAATTGAAACATTATTTTTTTCAAATAACTGGCCAATACATACAGAACACTATTAGGAAAATAATATATGTGTGTGTATATATAAACACATACATACATATATATGTACATGCACATACATACATATACCATACACACAGATACACAGTGGTATTCACATGCATCCACATTCTGAGTATAGTTCTTCATGCCTTGCACTTTGCAGTTTTTAGTACCAAGTCTAACACACTGCTAAATTTAACTAAAAATACATATATGTCCTCTTTGGCTTATTTCATCCTGGGTATAAATTACTCTTGCTTTTGTTTTGCGACATTTCATATTCACTTTGCAAGGATGTGACTGCATGTGTTTAAAAATATGTATTTTAAAGTTAATCTTTGCTGCACCTGAGAGAACGAAACAAACCCCTTATATTCACCCTTTGTCTGCTCCACGGGTATCAGCTGCACTCTTTTACCACTTATTTTAGGTGAGCTTAGAGGTGCTAGCTTAAGTCAGAGCACTGGGCAAAGTCAGTGCATTTTGCCTGCAATGCATTCAGGAGCACAAACACAGCAGCTCAGCAGAGAGCTGCAGAACTGGAGAAATCACTCTCAGCTCGGAGGCTGCAGAGCCCTGAACTGGTGTCCTGAGCACCTGGGCCAAGGTCGGGAAAGCAATCTCTCAGCAGCACGCACGAGATAACACGTACACACATCGTAACCCAGAGCAACAGCAATTCCTGTGGACACAGCTGGACACTGCATGAGTGTAGGAAAACTGCTCTAATTGTATGGAGAAATCCCACTGATGTGCTGAGCCCGAGCAGCAGCCTCAGCCAGAGCTGACTTACAAGATGGACCCTGGGCACTGTGGCTGACACCATCAGTATTGTTCAGCTAAAAATACATGACTGAGACGCTGATGCTTGTCTGTTTAACACCAAACCAACTGCTTTGGAAACTTTCACATCACCTTGTGTTGTTATCTGCGAGAAATGCAGCATTCCAAGGACCTTTCCCAACTGACATGGACAGAGACTTGGCTGTAGAGTATTTTACAGGAAACCCTCCCAGCCAAGGCAAGGGCCCTAGCCAAGCCCTGCTCCCTGCTGGCTGGGAAGTGTGCCATCAGCTCCAGGAGTTTCTGTGATAAAATATAATCAAGCCACTTGGACTTGCTGATTTGGGCCTATAAACGCTGCTCCCACTTTTGGGGTGAATCTGGAGACCTCACCTCTGGGTGGAAGCACTGTGTAGGATTTTCCCAATTGCCAGGAAGGGTTCTGCAGGTATTATATAGTATTGATACTATCCCTTAAACCAAGCATTTCCCAGAAGCAGAATTTCAGAATTGCACGACAGTTTTCTCAGGCACACACTGGTGGCCTACCCCTCCACTCCAGGGATAGCAGAAACAGGAGGCTCTAAGGAGAATCCCTGTTAATGACCCAAAATTACCTTCAGGTTGTAGCTTTAGAGACCTCCTGACCAGCATGGAAAGAAACATGACTCCAGAGGTTTTTGGACCCTAAAGCTGCCACAAAATCCAGACTCATCTCAAACTGCTCTGAGCCACGGGGCAGTACAATTTCCAGGTAAATTCTACATGTGAGGCAGAGGAGGAAAAGGTGTAGTGTGGTTATTGATGCTGTTTGTGAACTGGTTCAAAACCAAAATATTACTCCTGGCAGCCTGTTTCTGTTGCATGTATTCTGACTTTGCTTTCTTTTTCATTAGTTACAATTAATCTGCTTTTATATCTCTGAGGACATAAATTAATGAAGATCAAAACCTGAAGGAAATAATTCCCCTGAAAATCCTTTGTCCTACTCTTAAAAGAAGCCAGATGAAAAAGATATAGAAAGCTCTGCATTAGAAAGTGTCAAATTTGACTCTGGAGACAAAGAAAAAGCTAGAAAGTACGAAAAACAAAATTGAAAATTTAAGGGGCTGATTACAGGATTAACACGGTCTAAAAGCATCAATATATCCCCATCTTATCTCAGATTATGACTTTTTCAATACTCAAGGCTCCTACTTAAAAGCTCTCTTCACACTCACAGCTCCAGGAATTCATATTTAGAATCTCTGATTCTTCACTTCCCATAGACTGACTCTGAAGCATTAGGGACTAATTGATCACAGGAACAATGATGCACAGATCCCTGCCAGCTGCCTACATGGGTGAGAGTGGTGATGTTCCACTCTGCAGGGAGCACCAAGTGAACTGCCTTTCACAGCACCCAAAACTGAATTAATATTCAGCTAAGTGAAAGCACCTCACAAGGGAAGCTTCTAAATGCAACTGCAGCACTGCCGGCATTTTCACACTGCAAGCAGGCTGTGAATTTAATCCCAGAGGTAGAAGAGTAACACATTTTTCAAGGGGTGAACCACAATTTAACAAAACAGATAAAAAAACCCATCGTCGTGATGGCAATGTTCCTCAAATTCATCCATGTCTTTATAGACTGAGGGTTTTAAATCTTTCTGCACTCTTAGCTCTGCCTTAATGAAAATCATAGAAAATATTGAACAATTTCAGCAGGAAAAGACCAGAAAATCCTATTCACAGTGTGCATAATTTGAAGTTCAATTCACCTTTGATGCATGAGTGCCTTGGTTTACAGGCTGCCCATTTAAGTCTCACATTGAAGTCAACGTCCCACAGCAATTTCAATAAAACATTAAAGTTTCAGGTTAACTCAAGGAGAAGAGCTCTTGGACGGGTGGGCGCAGCATAACTCGACACTAAAAGTTCTCTTTGAACTGTCCATGAGCTCTTTCAGGACACAACAGAAAGATCTCTCCTTTGCTTCCATTGAAGTGCTTGAACTCATGACTTTTTGAAGTAGCATTTAAAGGGTTTTAGTGCTAGAAGATGCAGGGAGTGTAAACGAGGTCATTTTGTAAGAATTTCAGATGAGAATCCACTGGATCTCCTTTCCTGGCTCAGGCACTTTAGGAATCTCAAGAGACAAAAACTGCCAACTGTTTCCCCCTGAATCTGAAAACTGAACAAATCCAGGCAGCAGCCTGGCACTACCTCTGCAGCAACATTTCTCTGCCCACCACAATTTAAAAAAAAAAAAAAAAAAAAAGCAAGCAGCATTCCACTTCATCTTCCTTTGCTTTTGACTGAAATGCCAAATGCCAACATCAACATTTCTTATTGGCTTCCTTCCTCATTCCCAAGAACTGTAGGAGGTGGGAAAAGAAAACAGGAACATGTCAAATTGTCCTCCTATTTATAAACAATTCCTGCACGGTGGGGAGGTCCTGCTCAGAGTCGCCCTCACCCAATGAGCCCAGCACTCAGCCTGTCTGCTGAGGTGTCAGACCCCATGTGGAAAACATAGTCAGGAATAGCAGCTTCCTACTAAGAACAATAGCAACCCTCTAAGGAGATTAACACAGTGATGGGTCCTGGGCAACTTGGACTCATAGCCAGCTTAGAGAAACGAATCTCGCCCTTCTCATCCAAGGTACTGCTCCTGGCACGGCCAGCAGCAAAACAAGATTTGGAAGGAGGATGAGGAGAGGGGGAGAGAAGCATCTGACAACAGAGCAGAGCCAAGAGTGACTTCCAGTGCAGCAGGAATTTACAGTCTGCATGGAAAAAAGGGATTATTAAGTCACAACCCACAAACCCCCTTGAGAACTTTATCTCTTTTCACACTTCAGTAGACTTTGCTGAACATGCTCTAAGGATCACCAAGGTTATCATGAACATCTCTACTCAAACCACCAGGCTTCTGGCACACCACCTTTCAGAAGTTCACCTCTCACATGGCTCCATTTTCAGAGCACAGCTGGGCTTACTTATTTCCACAGTGGGGATCACAGAGCCTGATGATGCCAGCAATGACACTACAAATAGAGGCATATGGAGAAATGCAGTGGAGTTTTACAAGAGATACTCACAAGCCCCAGTGGCAAACAAAAACTCTGAGTGGATGGCAGGGATTGGGCAAAAGCAATGGAAAACACTGTATAGCTCAATTCCCAGGGCCACTATGACTACAGGGAAACTTAAAAACAAGGAAAATTAAAAAGGGTAACATCCTTACATGGACAGCACTCTACTGCCATGAATCCTGAAAACAGAAGTAATTGTCACTTGCATTTAATCGTATGAGGGAAATAGGAAAAAAATTGGATAAGAATATTATGGAGGCGTTCATCCTAAGCTCATTAGAGATGGCTTTCAAGACTCCAAAGAGAAATTTAAGAAATGATGCCACTACTATTCCTTCTGCCCCAGCAAAGCAAGGATGTTCACAGGACTGTGTTTTACAGTTGCTGTGTAAATAAATCCAGTGGTATCAGCTCTGCTGCCAAGGGAGGTGAAGCTTTGCTGAAGCTGCCAGATGCAATAGTAAGATAACTTTCTGCTCCAGCAGTCTTGCAGATTTTGAAGAAAGGCAGCAAATAGCTGGGGGCAGCAACTTCTTATATTTCCTCTGACATTTCTACCACATTCTAAGACTCAGATTCTGACTCTGCTTGAGATGGCAGCTGCTTAGTCAAAAGCTTCCCCAGGAAACCCAGAAATATGAGAACACAGCCTGCATCTGCTGATGTTCTCAGAGCACACACTACTGCCTGAACCCCTTGAGAAATAACAGAAGAATATAAAAGAAGCTTTTGTCTCTCTCTCAGTGAGGCTGATATGCCTGGACATCAGAGAACAAATTACTGTGGGAAGAGACAGAGCAGGTCTCTCATCTTTTAGCTCACAAAGTCTGGGGTGGTGTGAGTGTAGGGCTTGGACTTCTACAGAGGTTGGCAAGTTCATGGCTCCATTGATTCTCCGTAACTGAAAGCAGCCAGAGGCTGGATAAGCCGTGCACCAAAGTTAGGACTTGGTGTGCTGGAGGCAGTATGTAAGGAATGGTTTTGTGGGAAATAAACTAACAAAAAAAAGAAGAGCTGAATAGAAGTAGCAGCAATTACAGGGCTATCATAGAAAGCACTTGGATTCAACTCTGCTTTCTGTGCTCCTGCCATCACTAATTTATAGTCCCACACTGCAAATATACGTGGTGTAAAGACTGCCATCCCATCATGACCTCCTTGAACAGTTTTGGGAGACACCTTGAGCCAACAAGATTTTCTGTAATGACTCAATTGCAGAGCTATTCTCAGGGATTTACAGCTGCCTGAATAGTCCTTCAGGCTCAGGAAGGGACACTTGCCAGTGATTTATCTCTGGAAAGTCTTTATCATCATTAATAACTCCAGGAGAGGAGTATCCAAAATTGTGCTATGCTGGATTTTATTTTTTTAGGTTGGGTACACAAAGTATTCTTCTATGGATGTCAACAGTACTCCATCAGGACCCAGGTTGTCATGAGACCACCCCAAAGAGCTTGCATCCATCACAGAAAATAACACCACTCAAGATGTGTTCCTAGCAGTCCTGTCCCGATCGTGATTTGTACACAGCCCCTGGCCGGCGATAAGGAGAAGTGAACCCCACATTCCTTGCCCTGGGTGAATCCTTCACATACCTCTTGAGTGTCCAGCTGATATTTCAACAAAGCTATGTACAGCCATTCACAAGAGCACACTATACCTTTGGAATTTTTGTTTAGTTTTGTGTCTGTTACCTTGCAGGTCATGCTTGCCTGTTTTCCACAGCACTTGATGCAAAGAACATTTTCTTCACAATTACAAGGAGAGGTTCTTCCACAAATCCCTGGAACTGGGACTGTCAGAAACTGCACAGCTCTGGGTAGCAGACAGACCCTGAGCTAATGAAGCATTTTAACACATCCTTAACTTATTTTAAGCACAACAGTAGTACCACTGTAACTCCAACTGGCCATTCCCTTTTATATAACCTATCAATGTTCCAAATTCCTATAAATTCCTAGTTCCTATCAATTCTTCCTCGAGATAACCTATCAATGTTCCAAAATTGACTGTGCTGCAAAGATACAGGATTTGATCCAGAAAAAGCATGCGTGCTGAAATGTTTGGCTCCCAAATGGTGTAGGTTTCTAAAGAGAAGTGCGAATCAAGAGGGAGAGGATTCTTAAGGTTTTCAAGCAGTTAGAGGCTTTGCCTTGGGGTAGATTTTGTGACCAGGCTATTTAGTAGTATTAATCTTCAGCTATTTTGTTCACGATACAAGTCATTTGGCTGTCTGCACTGAGTGGAGAGACAGCAACCTGTCAATGGCAGAGCAGCTGCACCACTCCAAGCAGACAGATGGTGAGGATGCAGCTCAATTCTTTCCTCTCTTTATTTCCCTCCTATCATCTTATTTTATCCAAACCCCCTCTCCCCCCTCTCCCAGTTCTTTCGACAGGGGGAAGGAGACCTACTTGGACCTCAGTGTGCTTAAAGAGCAAATTATGTTTTTGATCCAATTACTTCCCGAGTCTCTGTAGTAGCAATCTGTCCTCACCCCAGACAGAAAGCAACTGCTGTTGCACAGCTGGTCTGGCACCAGCAGTGCTGGCAGATGAATGGCAGGGCAGGCAGGTGTGATGTCAGTTTGGCTCACGAGCTGCAAAGAAATCAAGGAATAAATCCCTGCCTGTTGCAGAGGGGAATGTAATTTGGAAGCTGTTCCTGCAGAGTGGCTGGTGGTTAAATCTGAGAAAAGCCTAATGGATGAGCCCACTAATTCTTGGATCGTGCCAGTTGGCACTGGACCTTTATTGGAGGACTGAAGGAGGCTCTCAGATCCTCACTGGCATCTAGCTGCCATGGTTGTGGGCACACAAACGCTTCAGGATCATCTTGAGGGCAAGACTGGTATTAGATGAATTAAAGATAAATAACCTTACGACAAAAAGAAGGTAATAAAAGGAACCCCAATTCATCAATATAAACAACAACCTAGGACTTCTTCCTCATTCTCCTTCACTCAATAAAGCAACAAGTTATTTTGGACGACCCAACGGGTTGCTAGCTTGGCTGAAGTTCTACGCAACTTCAAGCTTTTTAAAATAAAACCCTTTTCAGTCTGGGTGGTGGTATCTTTTGCTTCTCCATTTTCATTTGCCAGGTTGACCTCAGAGACTTTCACTGTCATGTTGTCACTCCTACCAAAACTTCCAAGACCACTGAAATTTTCATACACAAATGGATGGATGAGTTAGTCTGCAACATATGAAGAGTATGACCTCCTGAGAGAACACAGGCCTTCTGCTACTAACATTGCACTCTGTGAGCTTTGTGACCCTGTACAAAGGCACATGGACCTTGTACCTTGTGCAGGAGACTCAGCCTCAAGCATCAGCCTCTAACCAGGCAAAACAGAGGAAAGGAGCTGATATAAAAACAAAAACATTGGAAGAGGAATGTAAAGGCGAACATTTTGCAGACTAACACATTATCCAAACTCACAGGAACCCTCTAGCTCTGCCAGAACAGTTAAATAGATTTATCTAAACCAGTCAAAGCTTCTGCTTAGACACTGTCACCCTGTGCAAACAGATCTCTTAGTGGGTGCAAGCAGGAGGGTTAAAGCAGTCACCAGCCTGGGAATCCCTCCTGCCCGGCCAGAAGAGGAACAGCCAGAGCAGAACTAGAACAGCCATCCTCACTGACGCATCTCCTATCCCCAGGTTAACCTGAGCTTTTTGATTTTACCTCAACTGGCTCTGCTCAGCAGACACATGCAAGACTAACTGCTGGCAAAGGGGCATGACCAAAGAGCCACGGCAAAAGGGACTCTCCATATTTTAACTGGAAGCAGTAGTTTGCAAACTTGATGGCAGTGCAGCACCCTTTGCTGTGCTTTATCTGAATCATCCATCAAAAGCCTCAATGAAAGTTTCTGATGGGAAAAGAAGAACACAAACCTATGAGTTTTTTAAACATTAGTTCCAGTGTCCTGTTGCAAGCAGGTGACAACCCTGCGTGTGTAGCCAAAGTAATTTAAAACCTGAACAAAACTGCTTCTTCAACAAAAGACGATACAGTTGAAGAGTTTTCAAGCTTCCAGGACAACAGAGCAAACACTAGAGATCTGATATGACAAGTAACTGAAGAACAACAGATTTATATTTTAGATCCATGGCACAACCCAACCAGAAGATTTTGCTACATATAAAACCAAACTCTGGAAAATCGTACAAAATTACGATAGCAAAAATTAGGTGATAACTGAAGTGGAGGAAGAATCTGGGTAGCAAGGCATACTGGGGAGCTTGTTGCATCTGTGATGGTGGACAATACCAACTGATAAGAGCTGTAACCTTCACAAAATTGCCCAACCTCCGTTGAATTAGAGAGCGCTGTTTCTCCACTCCTTCCCATCAGGTCAGAGAACAGTGCTGGGAAGCTGCCAAGGGTCCGGGCAAAGCAAACTAAGAGGGGAAACTCCTCAAAAACTAAATCCAAACCTGAAAGACGCTCAAAAGCCTGCACAAACCTAAGCGCCATTTCTTAGAGTTTTAATTCAGGAAAAACTCTCTCTGACCATCAAGGGCAATCCCACCTTGAAGGTGTGATTACACTCAGTAAAAATTAACTGCAAGTCAGGCAATTTTTTCCCTCTGGCCTTACTGAGCAGGCTCCTCAACATTTACCAAATAGCCTAAAAGCAGTTGTATTGAAAGATTTAGAATTCTTATTTCTTGGGGTTTTCATTATTCTCAAACTGTGGAACCTCAGTAACAGACTCACAGACCCAAATTTGACAGAGGTAGCTGCTGTGGGAATGCAGCACAAGAAAAGATAATTAAGCATTAAGCAAAAATAGAAGCATGTGTTCTCCCAGGATACATTCCAGGCACAATCATTTATGGGTAACTAAAGAACAGTGTAAGTGTTTCCACAAAATCTCACAGCAGGAAGCCAGATGACTCAAAAACAAACCTGAAAACCCCTATATCCTTTCATTTTCAAACAATGAGGGAGAAAAAGTCAAGATGTCACAAAAGGCTGGTGGACTTTGTTTATGCCATGCTGAGTCAGCATCTCACTAAATTCCAAAGGTGTCACTGAGATGGTGATAAGGCAGCAGTTCCCAAGGAAAGATGGGCCAGATCCTTGGTGCTACGTTCTCCACACAGGGTCAATGCAGATTTTTTTATCCTTCAGCAGCACTTTACTTAAGGTAATTTAAAAATTACGATTCCATGCCTCAAAATTAATTCTGAAGCCTCAGAAGAAGCTGAAAGACTACTATGAATACTGTATGACTGCTATTAAGTCCAGGGGTTTTCTTCAATTTTTTTACTCTATATACACACCAGAAATATCCTGATTTTGCAGAAATATTGATGGGATGATGTTTAGTAGCTCTCTCCTGCTAATTAAAGGGCAGGAAAAGAAAGACACTCTTTCTAAAAGGTTACATTTCTGTCATGACAGTGATGCTCAAAGAAATGAAAAAAAAACCAAAAAAAAAAAACCCAGATAAACAAAAGGAGCCCTCAAAAGTGAAAGACAAAATCAAAATGAAGGGAACACTCCTCCTCCCAGCCCTCCAAGTCCATTTTCTTCAGGGATGGAGTAGTCTGTAGGCAGGCCTTCAAGAGCTGATTTAATATGGCTATCTAAAGTGGTGGGATTTGACCAGACATCTTCAAGTTTTGCTAAGAAAAAAATGCAAGAGCCCCTCTTGCCCTGCCTGTCCTACTACAGTAACAGAAACAGGCTGAGCTGGATCTGGCATGATATTAAAAAAAATCCAAGAGAATTAAAGAAGGGTGTAAGTGCACTTGTTTTCCCTTCATAGTCATCTTCAAGCCTTGAAAACTCAGGTTAATCCCTCTTACACGTATTTGTTTCTAATCTTTACCAAATGTGACTTCCATCTTGGGACAAAGCTGAGAAAAAGGAGACAGATAAAGGCTGGAAGAGAATGTGAAACCACCTGCAAAAGGAGAGATTAACACAGATGCCTTTGTGCTCATGGAAAACATACAAAGAAATGCGACAGGGGAGACACTGCCCAGGGAGCCATGAAAGCACAGCTAACAGCAGACTGCAGGAGGCAGTAGGCAAACACAATGGAGGGAGTCAAGGATTTTTGACTCAGTAAAAAGCTCTGCTTGTTTCTGTTTGAGCACAAATACTCTCTGTGGAAACAGAGGACTTGCAGGCTTGGTATTCCCATAAGAGGAAGGCTCTTCCCCCAAGATGGCATTAGCCAGACTGGCTTCAGGTCCAAACACAAAAGCATTTTGGTGGCTGAACCACAAATAACTGAAACAAAGGCCAGATTTCTGTTCTCCACCAAAGGTGATGGATTGAATTGGTGAGTTTTTAAATTGCTTTAGCTTCATGGTGACTTCAGAAGACCCAGGTTTTCTTGGGAATCCTTTCTGTCCTTGTTTCCTGCTGCTGCTGTCCCCCACTGCACAACCTTGCTGGGACAAGGCACAAGGTCACATCCAGCTGTGCTGTGCCAGTATCCATCTTTCACTGAGGTAGCAGAGAGCTGCACTGCACTTCACTTAGGTGAGGTACAGCAGAGCTGGCCATTCTGCATCCTTCCCTAAGTTATTCCATGCATAAAGGATGTAGTAAATATTTCCCTTGTATTCCTTCAGGCTTGCAAGATTTGCTCTTACATTTAGTAGAAAGTAAGAACCTCCAACATGACCTAGTACCTTAATTTACATGATTTTATCTTTAAGGTTGCTGAACAGCTCAATTTATTAAAATGAGCAACAGACAAACATAACCCCAGAGGGTAATAGGTTTACTCTAGTAATTTACAGTTCTCACACGGAAGAAACTGAAACGCAATCAGAGAGGGTGGGGAAGAAGGAGGGATGGGAAGCAGGACAGTGCCAAGACACGGCTGCCAGTGCTGCAGGATTCAGCTACAGCCCAAGATAGCACTGTTGGCATGGGAAAGCTCCAAGGAGGAGGGCACATGGTGCTGCTATACCTAAAAACTCAGTACTGAATAATCAGCACCTCTGGCTACTCTAAATGCACAGGCATCGCTCAGCTTCTCCGCACTCACTGATTTCTTACCCATGTGCTCCTCCAGAATTCACCCAAGTCTGCAACAGGACAGTGCAACTAGGCCATTGCACCCCCACTGCAGCTACAAGACGTGAACACGGAGATCTGTTTGCATCAGGGCTGGAGTCACTATTCCCAGATATCTCCTGTCACCTCCCAAAGAGCCACAATCCCTTTTATTTCCTCACAGTAAACCAAAACCATCATAAATTAAGAACAAACTGAATACTGGTGTGAGCAGAATCTGCAGCACTCACATCCTAGAGATTTTTGTTCCCAAGGTAGGAAGATAAGGGCTTTGCTGTAGTCAGCAAAATAAAGTGTTTTTAAAGCATAATCAAAGCAAGTCTCTCTTAAACAGCTTCAAATATCCCCTATGACTTTGCAAATCCTGACCAAGGGCACCATCTTGCAAGTACTTTATTCCACCAGAGCATATTGTGCTGCTCAGTGGCATGAACTGTCTTCAAACTCCACTAATTCCACTGTTTCTTCCTGTTCTTTATCAGCTTAATAAATCTGCTCCACGACTGTCTCATTCATACAGGCAGGTGGGAGAATGTGCATCATAGTAGATGCAGGAGTTAAAAAAAAAAAGCCAACACCGATAAGGGGGAACCAAAGCAAAGTCTTTCACTTGCTTATATCTGGGATCTCTGTGCTCTGCACAGAGCTCTGCAGCCAGCCAAAGCAGTAGCAATGACTACCTAAGTTCTGCCCCTCCAGAAGGTTTCCTAATCACTGTGGCCATCTCAAACCACAACCTGCCTCCAGACGACACGGGATCCCATAAAGAGTTGAGTCATAGCCAAAGATCAGATCACTGCCCCAAGTTACATGGATATTGTTTAGTAAGGCTTGTGGATAGAAAGTCATTCTGAGCTCTTCAAGGCTCTACTGGGTTTTGAAAAACTCCGACGGATCGAACAGGAATCCCAACAGATGCCACCTTCCTGGCTATGTTGCATTTTCCACATTCCCTGTAACACCACCAAGCAAGGAGCATCCAAGGGTATGTCCCAGAGTTTAAAGCTGCATCCAACCTTCCCAGCAGCTGATGGGATCACCTCACAGAGGCCATCCAGGGTCTGGCTGGATATGCACTCTCCTGGCTGAAAAGAATGGCAAGTCTCATACACATTTTCACCAGCTGTGTCAGTAGAAGAACTACATCATCTAGATGCATAATGTGTGCTTCTGGGAGCCACATGCCCTGTAATTCCCCAAACAAGGTTACACCAGGCCCTAGGGAGGACACACTGCACACCCAGCAGAGCAGTGGCCGCTGGTTTAACAGTAGTGGCTCAGCTATCATGCTCAGTCTGTACACACCGTGTGTCTCTGCATGTTTATCCATGTACATCCGTGTCCCTGCATGGAAAACCAGAGGAAAAACAAGGAATGCTTAAGAAATGCTTAGGAAAGAGCCTAGCTCAATTAACTGCCCTACCATCCACAAGCTCCCACAAAATTGCACTCCAGGCTCCAGTCTTCCCAGACTTCAGAGTGCTCCACACACAGGAGGAGTCTGTGTTCAGCAGTGCAATGATCTGCAATTTCAGTGTGCTTTTATCACTCTTCTTGCCATAACAGACTTTAGGACAAGAAATGAACCCTTCTAGCAGGACACCATTCTTCACAGGATTACACAATATTAGAGTATTTTTATTTTATAAGCGTTTTTCTTCTCCTGTTGTTTAACACTGTGAATGGAGAAGCTGTTGAAAGAAGGCAAGCAAACAAGGAGGCTAATAGGGATACACAACTTCCAAGCATTTATCAGCCCATTGGCTTGAATGAGAGCAAAAGAAAGGCAGAGAAGAAAGGGCATCACATTTTTGCCTATGCATGCAGATGATAGTCTTTATAAATTTAAATTCTTGCATCTTCCAACAAGCACAAGAATTTTTTCAGCAACAATGGTGCTTAATTTTAATTATTTTTTCCCTAAGCTGGAGATTTACTTTCTAAATGTGGCTGAAGTGGCAACTGAGCGTCTGCAGAGGTCTGAGTACAAGGCAGTTAAGAGTAATCTCCCTCACATAGCCATAAAATGAAAGCGTCAATGTGCAAGGCAGGGAATGCACTTTGCTTTGTGTTTATACTCTGCCTAGTAAAGGGTGGTCTCAGTGCCTCAGCCCAGGGGTTTAAAGGCAGAAAAAAATCACCAATAAACAACAGATACTAAGGCAGATAAATGAAGAACTGGAACTATTTGTTAAATAAGCATGACAAAGGTTAATAGAATTAGCATCTATTGGACTTTTCTTATGCTACAAAATAATTATGAAGGCCAAGATTAAAGTGTGAATGATCAAGAAACCTTCATGAAAATTCAGCAAAGATCTCGATGTATTCACAGGAAAGTAACAGCTCTGCAATTCAGTTACATCTCTCATTAAGCATTGTCAAAAACTCCATGAAAGGGAAATGAAGTTAATTGAATTTAAATCAGCTAATAAATATTCTTTTGCATACTCTTTTCCCAGCAAAAAAAATTAGAAGAGATTATGCCAGAAGTCTATTACTAATGTTAAAAACAGCAAAAGAAAGAATTTACTGTACATGAGTACAATAAGCTAAGCATAAACCTTGTATCTTATTAGTGGCTGGGATAATTCTTCAAATCAAATATTCAGGTAAACTGAGAAATGGTGACTGAAACACAGTATACACAGTACATGGGAAAAATTTACCTTTTAACCTGGATTAATATTTTCTGTCTGTGTAACTGTGGACAATTCTGGTAGTCACATAGGCACACACTTAAGCCTGAGTATCTCCAGGAAACAGCTTAATGATGATAAATGAACAGAAATCTTGCAGAATAAAATAGAAAATCAACTCACACTGGAATTATACATGGCAGAATTAATTTGGGAAGCATGCTGCAATGCCAAATTTGATTCATGCTAGCAGATCTCACTAATTCAGGCCAACATCTGGTTTCTTATCTGAACTTTGCAAGCTGCTTCTCAGTTACACAAAACCAACTTGGATATTTTATAAGAACGAAGTCTTTCTCAAATTTTCCAATACTTTCTGTCATTAGAGATGCCAGAACTACCACAAGTATGTATTTTTCCTGGCACTGTGAACTGGATTGATCCAGCCTCCACTGATAGGTGTCCTGGTTTGAAGGCCAGGTATCCGCCAGGGAAGGTGGGAACCTACCTTGGAATGGAAAATGTGACCCCCTTCCCTCCAAATCATTATAACTTTGAAATTAAGGGGCTTTTAGGCAAAGAAATGGGAAAAGGAGCAGCAGTTCCCTACCAGCACATAGGCATGTACCACGGCAAAGGAGCGGAGCACAGACCGGGCCGCAGTTCCAGGGGCGCTGCAATGGCTCCCGGCGGCGCGAGTGCTCCCTGAGGCGGGTGACGGCGGGCGGGATGGACGAGCACTGTTTCCAGCCCAGCCTGCTGTGCTCACCACCGGAGCACCTTCATCACTTGCCTCCTTCCATATTCCCTCACCACCAATGATCAAAAGAGTTCAAGATGCTCCAGCATTTGTTTTACAGAATGCCAGCAGCCAGCTGATGCTCATGTATGTCCTGGATCAGAGGCTAAAGATGGAACGAGACGCATTAATTCATCCATACAACCCAAGCTACCAGGGAATGACTGCCCTTCGAGCAGACTACAGACAGGGGCTTAGCAGCCAGCTTCCAACAGAGGAGCTGACCTGGCAGACTGAAGAGCTTTGTTTCCAAAACCTGTACCCTAATTCCCAGGCACAGCTCAGCCAGGGAAGATGGGACTCCAAATGACCAGCCCTGCAGAACATTTTTCCCAGCTCTGTGTGTTATACAACACCAAACAACATTACCACCATTTTTCATAGAAGATTTAGCTTCATTGCAAGCAGCTTTTCTTGATGTTCAAGGTACCTTCTCCTTTGCAGCCCATTATGTCCAATCACACCCTCTTGCAAAGGCTAAGAGATTATGATTCTTGAGTAGCCATACCTGAAATCAATGGGAGTCTTTGCTTCTCAGATGATTTATGTTAAGCATTTTTAATCATTCCTCAGAAATCAGTCACTTTGCCCTCCTAATCAGCTCTTTCCGTTCCCTCAGAAACTTTCCAAGGGCAAGCACCTTACAGTTATGCCAGGGAGCTAAATATGCATCCAGACTGCATGTGTAAAGCCTGTTATTTTTCTATTCATAACTGGGATATCATGGACCACTGCGCTTCCGTACAACTGCTGCACTGCAGCAGCCACAGTCAAGCACAGGCCCTTGATTTGTTCCAGCCCTGTGACTGCAGGTGCCCTTTCACACCCAATACACACATTAACCTACCAATCATTTTCTTCTCTCTTTCTAACCCTCAGTCTCTTCAGATTGTTCTGCATCATTGGTGTGTCTGCACAGCGACAGTTTATTGCCAATAACTGCAGGCACACAAGTTTGACACATGAAAAGGCAAAACTCACCAATCTCTTCTGATGCCTCCCATGGTCCCTTTGACATTCCTTCCTCAGCTGCCATCATCCTAGCTTCTACATCTCACTACTCCTGAGCAGAAACAGGATTTACTCTTGTTCAGGAAATGCATCACCACATTTCCTGAAAGAGCTGCTACTTTGTCTACTCGCACAGGCAACATAAAGGTACCTCTGTGGTGATGCCCAGTATCTTTGGGATGACAGCTGTGCCCCAATCCACTCATCAGCCTCCCAAGCAGATTGAATTTCAGCCTAAGCAACACAAAGGAGTATATTGTGGCTATCTGATGGGCAGAAAGAAATTTGCACTTCACAGTTTCTGTGAGTTTTCAAGCAGTTGCAGGGTAACGTAACAGAAAGTAAACATATTTCAAGTGAAAATATCTCAAAATAAAATTGACATCCCATTTGTTTTCAGAACCAGTCTTCATTTGAGATCCATAATCATTAAAAGAAACAATCTTCAACTCAATTGTGTGAGCAGAGGAATGCCCAGCACCAGAGTGGTGTTTTCAGTTAGCTGTCAGGTTTCATTTAGCATTCTGCACTGGTCCTACAGCTTGGTTCGCCTGGAAATTTTAAATGCAAATGTATTTCCAGGATGACCTGAGAGAACAATATCAGAATTTTACCTCACACGACAGTTCCTTGCTTACTTCCATTAAACTCCTTTTTTCTCATTCCCATATACACAGATTTGCTGCTACTAAAAATATGGCTTAAACAAGAAAATCTTTACCTATTATTTTTTCTGTTGAAAGTCTTTCCCATACTCTTCTGCTTAAAGAAACCTAAACCACAGCTTAAATAATGTTTTAAAATTTCCTAGAGCTCCAACCTGAGACACAGAGAGAGCAAAGAATTTCTTTAATAGCAGAGAATAAAAGTATTTCATTCAAATCATCCCCATACATTATTTCCCATCTTCCAAGGGCTAAATATGCACTAGCTAATTAATCACTCTTTCAACGACACCTCAAACTCACCAGCCTTATCCTATTAAACTGGGGAAAGCAAACATCTCCACGAGGATGTGCTGCTGGACAAGCACTTGTCATTTTCTTCTCTTCTTTGTGCTCAGTGTCAATGAGTCCCGGGCCAGAGATGTAGGCAGATAATCACCAGCTCTCACAATTCAATAGTTCATTGAGAGGCTGTGACAGGGCTACTGGAAAGGCAAATTTTTCACTGACCTTTTTATGAAAGCATTTATTGAGCAGTGACATTGAACCACTTCAAACAGTGTTAAATGATCAGAATCAGACCTAACAGTTCTCCCTGGCACAAAGATGTTGTCGCCCACGTGCGAGACCAGCCACTCGTGCAAATGGAGGCACAACCTCAACGCAGCTCAGCAGTTTGTGCTGAGCTACACGGGATCAGAACACATTCTAGAAATTACAGTGCCTTCATGGTGCAGCAAAACATGCTCCAGTTTTCACTTTAAAGAACGGCTTTTTGATTTGCATTTTGATTTATTATCAAACACACACACAAAAGTGATACTTTAAAGGAAAATAAAGAAGTAGGCCACGTCAGCAAGCATGAATGATCTGAGCCTCCAGCTCTGGACCACTCTATCTTGCTGCAGTTTATATCCATATTTAACTACACTGTTGAAAGAGGAAATACTATTTTTAGCCATTACCTATTACTTTTGTTCAGAGATTAAGTGCTACATACTGTTACTGTATTTACAGAGCTGCTCATCAATCCCGACAGCTTCTACATTACAAAAAAAATTAATTAAAGTAATTTTACTGGCGTGCCTTATTGTGGCTAGATTTTACTACCGTAATTCTATCTGTTACACAAATTAAATGGAAGTGCCTCCAGAATGGAAGTGGTAGGAGTTATGACTGCAATCCAAGGATCAGATTTTTTAAGTGCTCAGGGTGTGATTTTCTCATGCACTGAAGATAAAGAATTTGGCTTACAACAGACACATTTCCCTCAATATCTTCCAAAGCACTCTGGATATAAAAGTTTGAACAGTGAAAAGAAAGACCTGAAAATCTAGCAATTAACTCTGGAGGCTAAATACAAGCTAGGAGTATTCAAAATCTGTCTGTGTCTTGGGTGATGAGTAAGTACTTCTGGAAGTTCCTCATACACTGTTTGCTCTGCAATGTCTTTTTTACTGAGTTCCACTGGGACTGTGTCTTAATTCCATATTCCTTCCAGAGTTTTCCCCTAATTAGATTATTAATAAGAAACAGTGAGATGAAGCATGAAGTCACTCAATCAACAATGTATATTATAGATATGAAATCCCTGTCAATACATGTTTCATAATAAGACACTTACCACTAGTCTACCACAGAGGAACTAAATTTATACACTGTATTCACCTGACTCCTAGAATGAAGTTTTAGCTCTGTTTTGGCTACAGGAGAAGTTACAGTCAAAGAACAGTTTTGCCAGGCAGTACCACGGCTCTACACTCAACTACGTACCAGACGACAAGCGGGTCCATTATTCTGTAGCTGGCCTATAGTGAAGTATTCCTTTAATTAAAGTTGTAAGAAAGCTGCCTAATCATCACCTAATAATTGTCTTTCCCTAAGAGCTAACAGGTGCAACAGACAGAAGAAATGACAAGAATTTATTTTAAATGAAGCATCAAAATTTAGCTTTAGCCCTATCTTCTATTATACATCAACGTGCTAGTAAATACAAAATCTAATTGCTTCCTGCAATTTACCATGACTTGCTTACAAGTATGCCAGCTGGAAATGATAAGCATTAGGAATGCTAAACAATTTCCTTTAACCTTCTTTAAAGCCTGCTCACTCTTGTTGCTTCTGCAATATCAAAACACAGGCACACATCCAGCCTAATACATTGCTGAAGAACACGAAGACACCGGACCTTTACCAATGATCACTTAGGAGCTGCCAAAACTAACAACGACCGCACACACACACACATTGAAAGGGACAAGCCCATCTCCTGCATGAGCCATCGGAGACTGTGCATTTCAGGGTGGAAGCATGCAAAATAATTCTGCAAAAATATCTTTTACTCATGCATGGAGGTCTTGCTTGCGTAAATAAAGCTTACAGCAGTCAGACCACAGGAATCACATTTACAGCCCACTCCAGTTACCTGAGATCGCTACTGCAGACTGGAAGAGAAGAAGAGCAGTGTCCGCACAAACACTGAACACTCACGCAGGGAGCAAAACCTGCGAGCCCGAGCTCCAGCATTCCCAGGGACCTTCCGACAGACCGCCAGGGCTGTGCCACCGCAGCTCACAGCCGTGAACAAAGCCAGGAGCCCCCGCGCCCACGGCTCTCACCGAGAGCCCCCGACCCTCCGCCCGGCCGGGGGTGCTCGGAGCCGCCCCCCGAGCCGCCGGCACCGCAGCCCTCGCCCGCCCGGCGGGGGCCGAGCTCAGACCTCCGCCCGCTTCGCCCAGCTCTGCGGGGCGAGCCCCGGCTGGATGGCATCACCCGCTCCCCCCGGACCCCCACTCACCGCGCCCGAGCCCGGACGGCGCCCCCGAGGGCAGAGCTGCGGCGAGGCCCGGCCCGGCGGGGTCGGGGCTGCTGGGTGGCCACGACCCCTCCCAGAGCTCCGCCCGGGCAGCGGCTGGCGCACAATGCGCGGCCGCGGAGCCACGCCGGCGGGGCGGGGACGGGCGGGCCGGGGGGCGGCCCCGCAGGGCGGAACCTGGCTGCAAACCAGGAGCTGGCACCGCCGGACCCGCCCGAGCCCGGCCGGCAGGGCTGCCGGGGACCCCCCTGGCCCCGGAGGGGGTCGCGGCGGGTGCTGCGCCACGGCCGGGCAGGCACCGTGCGCTTGCCCCGGTTTGTCCTGCGGAACAAGCCCGGGCAATGGGCCCCTTCCCCGCCCCAGCCACAGGGAGACAAGGGAGTAGCCACCAGGCAGCGACACACAGACACAAGAGAAAGGGGCGGGGGCAGGCAGCAGCGCATTCACGCGTGTCAAGGAGAAATGATGCTGCTCCAGTGCTGGAAGGCCACTAGGAAGCATCACACCCTTCTTCCATTGGCACACAGACCCGAGTGTGCCGCGGTCCCGGCGAGGGTTCTGCTGCAGCACGCAGTGCAGCGTGGGGCTGGCCGGAGTGTGCTCCACGGCCCCTCTATCATCCCAAACTGGTGGTTTTGCCGGGGCTGGAAGTTTTGATCTGAGCTATGGGATTTTAGGTACACGTTGCAAGGGTATAAACCAAAGGAAGTTTTATAGAATCAATTTCATCTTGACTTTCAGCCGCATCAAATCATAGCGTGGTTGGGATATCTGGCCAGCACTGGTCTCACACCTGCTTCAGCTGTCCTCCTTGAGGGAATGACAATGCCAGTAGCCAAGTTCAAATGACAGCTGTGTTTGCACATTACTGCCACTATATCATGTCACAGTACCATGGGTTTCAACCTATACCGTCTTAGGGACTGCTCATGCTACACAGTCTTCCAGTGGAAGCTGGACATCACCGTTTAATGTAACTATATTTGATCCAGTTTGCATTCCAACTAGAATGACTTAAAATGGTGACAGTATTTGAAGGAATCTAATAGAGGAGAAACAAGGATCATATAAAGGAGTCCTCCTTGGCAATGTTCAGGGCAAGTTATTACACTTTAAACGCAATTTTTACATATTTCCTAACTGCAGAGAAAACAGCACAGTGTATGAGTTGTTATTGGGTCATCATATATACCAGCCAAATTCATTAAGTCTTTCATGATTAAATGGTAACAATCAAGTTCATGACTAAGAGTCATGTAAGCCATAAAGCTACAATCCAGCATAAAAGTATGCCATGATTTTTGTGTCCTCAGCAGTTCCCACTTATCGAAACAAAGGCAAACCTCTTGTCTCCTGAAGTAAAAGCTGCATAACAAAGTTGGGGATGGAAGGAAATTCACACCAGAACAAGCACAGGAAACCACAGAGCTGCAGGAAGGACAAGTTAATGGAAAAAGGCTGATGTCCTGATACTGGGTAAAGGCTGTGGAAAAGTGCCATCTCACACTGTGAAAGAATATGACTGCCACAGTGGCCTTGGTTAAGCTGTAGCATGCCCACTCCAGGCAACTTCATTCCACAGCTTTTACTGGAGGCAGATATTTCCCTCTATCTGCAAGAAAAAAAAACTCACTACCAGTTATCTTTTTAAACTCTTGAAGTAAAAGCAGAGACAGCTCAGTTTCCACCAGCTGGTTACAATTAATATAAGGCCAGATTTACTTTATTGGACACAATTACAGTGTTTGTGTGCACACTTGTTCTACACGTCCCTACTGTTGCATCTAGGGATTATTGTCAGGGAAGCTGAAGATGGGAAGCTCAAGGGGTGTCAAGATGCACTACAAAGACAACATTTTAAATAGGGCTTATAGTAAAAAAGTACAGTCACAATAAGTGGAAAAGGGAACCCACTGAGGCAACCAAGGCAGAAGTGATTAAATAATTTTCTCAACTGTAGGACTCCTGAGATAAAAACCTCTAACTTCTAGCTCTTAATGGAGCTGTAGGTCTTTAGTTTCCTCCATAGCCTGAATAGCTTAGTAATTGGATGCGTGTCTCAGGCTTCTTCCCTTCTCTAGCCGCAAAGTAATTAACACCTTAGCATGGAAGCTTTTCTGTTGTTTCATAGCTAGTGAAAATGCTCGCTACAGAAGTTGGGGTTTTTTTTATCTGAAAAGGACAAATCTCTGATTAAGGATGTCTTCAGGCAACTCTGTCTTGGTTTTTGCCATCAGCCAAAGATAATACAATTATTTAAGAATAGAGTGGAATTTTGATTTGCAAAGGGATAATTTGTTTTTCTGTAGTATCCTCTATCCAAGAATTCCAAATGCTTCACTAATGTTAATTAATTGGTTCTGTCATAGCATCTAGCTGAGATGCTGATAACTATTTTGCAAAATAGCTGCAATAGCTAAAACATCAAAATGAACGTAAGGTTACTTACAATAAGAGAGGTGGTATGAGCTGCTGAAGGGTGTGTAGCAAATCAGTGATGTGTCTGAGACATCCTATATCGCATCTTCTGTTGCTTCTCAGAGGTTCAAGAACTTTCCAGCGTTAAGGTATCTCCAGGTGTCCTGGTAAGTTAAGTATAAATACAGCAGTAGATGGCTGCCACCATGGTTTCAACACAAACAGGTTTGAACAACAGAACCACTTTTTGTTTTGGAGTTGTTTGGCCAACAGTGGAGGATATATGAAATAAGCCAGAAGTTTCAACTTGACAGTCAGCAGGAAAGGAAAAGAAATTATGGTTCAGCTGACATTTCAAAACCCAGCATCTTTGACAATGCAATTCAGTACAGTGTCAGCCTGAGCAGAATTCCTTGTCAAGCACTGTAGTACTCTGCAGAGGTACTGGTTGGGGTCTCTGCTCTTTCTGCACATAGCGCTGCTTCACCCACTCAGTGAAGTCTGGCAAGGGCCCACAGCCACAAACCCACCATCCCAGACAGGAGCTGACTGTGAGCCACAGTGGGGAGAGAGATCCTCCTGTGTTTGATCTTGTCTAAACTAACCGGTATTGGGTAATTTTTGAGTGAAGCATTCTTTAGGAAGATCTGAAATTTTTCATCTCAGCGAGTCTGCCTTGAGAATATGCAATGCACCTGAGTGCTGAAGATGTTTGTCCAGAATGCCAGGGACCCAAAGTCCTGCTTTGACTCAACTGCTGAATTTGCAGGCAGGTCTCACACAGTGTCTGTAGGAACAAAACTACAACAGTGACTGGCTGCTGGAAGGAGGATCCATCTCTGTCTTTTCTTTGCAACTATTAAATTTAGTGTGAATTGTTCACTGTGAACTGGGCAAAGAAACAGGCTCTTGCCCTGTGACCTTCCTGTTGGACATGAGAAACTGCACAGTGGCAGCGTGAATCCTGTGAGTCCCTAGCACAAGATCCACCAGCAGAAGGAATCTACCAAAGAAGCTATTGCTGCCCTCTCACCCACTGCCACCCATACTGGCAGGGCCTCTGCAGAGAGGGTCACTTTTCCTCACCCTGCAGTAGGGCTGCACACACCACTGCCCCCTTGTCCTTTCATTTCCCAAACCTCCCTCATGTTCCACACTGCCCCTGCCTCTCCCTGGCCAGCAGGTATTGGGACTCTGCCAGCCAGGACACTGTCTCGTGACCTCGTCAAAAGCAGAACAGCTCTAATAAAAACAAAGTAACAAACCGAAACCAGCCAACCAACAACATAAGAAACCAAAACAAACAAAATATAATAATTTGAAGTGTTGCAGGAGGTAAAAGCTGTTTCTGCAGTGCTCTGCTGCACATACTGATACAGGTAGTTTTTTGCTGTCATGCTATTCCCCTTCCAAATCTGTCACTTACTCCGGTCTGGGGAATTACTTAAAGGATTTCTCTGTGCATCTTTCTAAGATTTTAGGTGATTAATAAATTTGGACTGCTGTTGGCCTTGTTACTAAGGGGTTGCCACATTCCATGCCAGTGTTGGCTGCATTTCCCTGATTACAAAAAGGGATTCTTACATCTCATATCATTAAAAGTTTAAGTGCTAGTGGTCTCTTCGGCTAAAGAGTCCACAGGCATCATTTGCAGGGATTTCAACTTTCTACAAAAATTCTTTAATTTAAAAATATTTTCCTTGTATATTTTTGATTGTTTTTTGAATAATTTGTTTATTGCTGTTGAGGGTCTTCCTTAAGGGAGCCTGTTTTGTTTTTTTTTTTAAGTACTGTTTTTAATACCCTGAAGAACAAACTTACAGTAGCCCTATATAATGTGTTTATAATATTAATAGCAGCGCTCTAGTAATGGTGTAGGCAATAATATATTATTTCAAATCCATTCACCAAAATTACCTTAATAAATAACATTATTACTCTGATACTAGACTAAAAGCAATGAAATCATAAATCCTTACATATTTGCTGTTTGTTGAAACAATTCTTTCAAAAAATTACCATAAAAGATCTAAAATTTCTGTAAGACTTCAACATCATATCCTGTATGTCTTTGAACAGACACTACTTTTTCCAAATTAAAAAAACAGTTTCAATCTCTCAATGTATCCAGAGATACTGCTCCCATAATAACTGGCTGCCCAGAACTGTTCAGATCTGTTGTACCTCATTTGTCCTGTGGCTAACACTTGTTTGCAGCAGCACCTGTAGCTGACCTTTCTCCAACAGCAAATATAAATCTTATATATTTGAAGGTTAGAAGTTTTTTGAGCTTAAGCTGCTGGCATCTACTGGGTCCATAAAGCAGTGAAGTGTCAACACAGATGCCTTGGAACAACTCACTGTGAGGGAGAGGACTAATAATGGAAGACAGAAAATTCCAGCTGTTCATGAACATTACTTCCTTTAGGAAGGAGCTGAAGACTTGGGAAGATGTAAAATCCAGAATGCCAGTAAGTAGCTTAATACTCCATCAAGATCCAAAGTGTGTAGGTTTTATATTTTCAGAAGCCCAATCACATTCATGCAGATAAGTACACACATAGATAGGAATGTAGCATTCCTGCCTAGAGGACAACTTTGCCATCATGAACAACTCAGTTTCCTGGTCAAAACATCAGCACATTTGCAAAGAACAGCTCTGTGTGAGAGAAACATCCTTGATGGTGGAGCAAGGTACAGTTAATAAGGCGGGTTTTTTGTGCTGATAGCCTGAGAAGTTCAAAGAAATTTAAAAGACAAAAATGCTTATCAGTACAGAAAAATGAACAACCTATCCAAATAACTGAAGGAAAGGCCTGTGTGTCATCAGAAACGCTGCCTGTGTAATTTGATTTCTTTGGAGAAGGCCTTTGCTCCATATTATGACCATTATCCAGCAGCCAAAACATACACAATTACATGTATAACCTTCCTGCTCTTATCTAATCTGGGTTTTTCAACCTCCTTTTAGCTTTTAATTTAAACATCTTCCAAGTGACTGACTTGGCAGCCTCCTACATGCTGAATGAAAACCAACCTGCCAGAAGGATGGCTTTTGTGTTTGTACCTTTGGGTGGACCCCTGAAAATCAGAGACACTTGGGAGCCCCCTAGGAAAGAAGTGAAAGGTACTGATTTTAAAAGTCACCCTTGAGGAGCAGCTGGAAGTTTGCTGCATGGAGCATCCAAGATAAATGATGTTGAAAACCATCCCAAGAGCAACAGCCAGAGATGAATGAGGTGGGTGGGAGCAACTGTAGGGCATTTGCTGGCTCCTACCTGCTCCCATGGTGGGAATCCTGCACCCAGGCCTCAGGCGTATGTTGTACCTGCCATTCACACAAAAGCAAGGTGTGTCTAAAGACTCATTAGAACTTCTTTCCTCTGCACTAGAGATGTTATCTATGCCACATGCTGCTCTAATAAATATCTTTGTTTAATGAATAATGTGTAGGGGAAGATTCCATGATGTAGAAGACTGGTTAGAACAGCTACAAATCCACTGAAGCGTTTCAAAGTGATTTGTATAACATTTTTCAAGTTCAGCTGTGTACTATTAATGTTTTTTTTCCCTACAGGTGTGGGAAGTACCTATTTTCCCTTTACTGTGGTTCTTTCTCACAGTGCAAGACAGTTCGTGCCCCAAGAGATGCCAGTGGAACAGAGATGGTGAGGAGAAAAACCATACAAAGAAAGGTTCACACTTTAATGTGACCACTTCTCCAGGCACTTGCCAGTGCTCTCTACCCCTCAGGAGAGAGCAAAGCATAACCCACCCCAAAATATTACAAAATGAGAAGAAACATTTTGGGGAGGCAGTTTCTCAGTGTTTGAGGTGTGTACAATACGTGATGGAGGAGATCATTAGGTGTCAACTGCTGTGAAAAGATCAAGGCCCTCAGAGCAGATCTGCAGAGACCAGGCACAGAAGATGGAAAAGCACTTCATGGTGAGCTCATGATTCAGTCCCGTGATTTTCCAAAAATTTTGGTAACAGGAGAACATAGTGTCTTTACTACTAAAAATTATTGTTAATCTGGTCAGATTGCTAATTAATTTTATGCAAAGCACCAGATTGTGTGATGGAATTCCAGACTAGAACAAGCTTTTATAGAAATCTGCTTTCACAGGGAGTTCCTCAAAGACAACCTAGAAGGTGTTCAAATTTAGTCTTCCCTACACCAAAAACCTGACTTGTTGACTTTTTAGATCAGATGATGACAAGTGTCTAGAAGTCACTTGGGCAGAGGAATAATTTAAGAGGTTTATAAAGAAATCTCTCCCTATCCATTGTGTCCTAGAAAAGCCAACCATTGCTTTCAACCTGTCTTTTAGGGGTATTTGGTGGGTTGCAGCTATGCACATCAGCTCTCTAAGATATTTTCTCTTACATAAGCAGAATTTGGAGTGTGCTCACAGCTTTGCTCAGCAGCCTTTCATTTCCCCACTATGCTGCAAATTGCTGCTTTGCTGCTGCTTCCTCTGGTTTACCCCAGGACTCAAATATCTCTCTTCCTTGGCCAGATTCAATTACTCCCTAAGGGAAGGAGCATCCTTTCTTTTTTCAGAGACCTCTTTACACACCTACTCTCCTCTTACAGGGAAATGACCTACAAAGCAAGGACACTCAAAATACATACTGCCTGTCACACAGAACTGTCACTCTTAGTATGAAGATGGCAATAATATTTGTTACTCACTGATCACCACGTGATCTGGTGACATGACTTGACTTTCCAGCCTTTGCTTACGGCAGCTTCCAGGACCAGCACAAGCACCACGAAACTCACTTTTCAGCCTCTTTAATACCCATAGGGAGGCCAGAGGGGTGTGCGCAGAGGGGATCACCCTTCACGGCTACAGGGCAGGAAGAATTGATATGCTACAGATGAAGGTAAAAAGAGAGGACATCATCAGATCCTCCCACAAGCTAGATTTAATGCACGAAGAGGAATGTGCAGCATCCCAAACTTGGAGAAAGGGCATTTCTAAAGAAAGCCACTTGCTTTGAGAGTATTTTAGGGGTGGTGGGTGTTAGATTCAGATTGTTGAGACATTGAATTTGTCAAAAGATTGGGAAGATGCTTCAGCCAAGAAGCCCCAAATATCTGTCAGGAACAGACTTCTCTTCCAGATCTGATGGAAGATATCAAAGGAGTCAACCTTAAAATGGTATCACCATATCTACTGCCAGTAAATGTTCCGGGAGTGTGCTATAAAACTAAAACTAGACTTACTCTATTAGATCGTATTTTCTGTCACAGTGGGCATCAGATAGGGCTGCAGAAGCACACACCAGCACAATCCTCATTTTTTCAGGAGGTTCCATAAATGTATGGTCAGTTATTGTGTGTGTATGTGCTATGCATGCCAAAATAATTGTCAGCAAAAGCCTGATGACTGAAGAAGGAAAGAACAATCTCCTCCTTGTTCTGCTAGCAGTTCAGGATTTCAGTACTTCACATTTTTTCCAGAAAGCACCTTTATTTAACTTATGCTGTACTTGTGCATGAGAAAATAACTGCCACACAGGAATCCACATCTCAGCTATACTATGGAGATCTCTGGAGCACCACCATGATAACTGCAAAGTGGGTGGAAGCTGTTCCATTTGCACGAGCAAGTGTTGTCTGATGACCAGAGTAGTCAGCAATTGTCTCGTCTGTTGTCCCCATAAAAAAAACGCCATTGCCCATGAAAGATCTTTCTGCCCAGGGGAAAAGGTTCTTGCTCAGCCCCAGCAGTGCAATTTCTGCAAGGTGCCCTTGAAGGAGCAGGAAGACACCAGAACCCATCAATGCTCCCCTAGGAATTGAGAGTCTTTCCACACTGAGGAGGCTCCTTCTGCTGAGAGCGTGTTACAACCGTGTGTCAGCCAGGCAAGGTCAGCAACATTTGAAGAGAAGCCACTGAAGCAGCCAGGCAAAAGCTGCCCAGTTCCCTAGGATGGTGTTTGGTGACAAGGAGACATTGAAGGATAAAGCCTATGGATTCTTGCAGGGAAAGTCTTCACATCATAGTACTACCTCCACAAGCCGTCTCTTGTCAAAATTTATTTCTCCTACACAGGCACATTATTAATGCAAGCAATAAGCTCCTGGGACTACCAAAGTTCTGTCACCTTCTGCCTCTGGGCTCATTTAACCCACTGTGGGTGTGCAGCTTTCCAGCAGGAGGGCTTGTGGCTTTATTTTTAAAGATGCAGCTGTCTACAGGCCCACAGAAAGAAACCCCATAACTAAATGAAGACCATTCATTCCAGGAAGTGGACACACACAAAATTGGCTGAAACCAGGGGCTTCTGTGAGTTCCACCTGTCTTGCTAGCTTTTTCCCTCAAAAGCACTAAATTACTTAGAAAGTAAGGCAAAAAGCCTCAGCAGCACACAGCCTCACTGGAGAAAATTATTCCTCACTCAGCAAAAAAAAGAAAGTGAGTAAAACAATGCAAGTGATTCATATCATTCCACTTGCTTTTCAAAGGGCTGTGTGAGCTACAATTATTCATTTTTAACTGTATCTCACTACTGTTACGGATTCTGTGAACTGTCTGGCTGAGGCACTGCTGGCTCCTGATATCCTCCCTGCAGAGACCCTTCACAAAATCTCATTAACAAGTGTATAACTTTTGTAATAAAAGAAATTGCTTATCCACAATGGCATCACAGCTGGAACAATGAGCTGGGGAATCTTGTGTGGAAAAGCACTGACTCAGCTCTCACAACATCCAAATTCAGCATTTTGTAGCAGGTGGGCACAAAACATGGAGACACAAGGTGAAGTTTGTACTCTCAGAACTTCCTCAGCCTACCACACTGTGAGCATCAAGTTATCAGTATTAGCCCCTGCGAAAGGGATAACACTGGGGAAGAACAAAACACTGGAATAAAGAAGAGGATGGCCTTGAAAAACCTTTCTCTTAATCTTGCTATGTATTCATTAAGTCACGCAAGTACAATTAAGCACACCTCTGGGCAAGCACATAGACCCAGAGAATTTGACTCTCAGAGAAACCAACAGTGGAGAACATACACACCCTTTAGAGGCCACTTTCACTTCGGAAACAGTGTTAAATAGCCCCACTGTAAGCAAAAGTTCTCTTTTCCTGAACTGCTTGGGCAGTAGGTCACAACCTATGTTATGTGAAGAATAGCAGATAGGTATTTAATTTAGCAGAAACAGCACAAATTTAATTTGCCTCCAACAGCAGTCTTGCATATCACTCACGGGTGTTTCTGCTCCTTCAGCTGGACTTGGGGTGAGCACCCTCTAATGAGCCCCTCTGCTAATGCTGTGCAGTTGTCAGGCATACATGAAAGAACTGATCAAAATCTTAGATTTTTTTCTTGAGCTTTAACTGATGATTTCCTTAATTAGAGCATTCTTTTGTTTTTTAATTCTTTTTTCCAAACGTCAAAGCTGGTTGCTTCAAAGGATCTTTTCAGTCACCCCTGCAAGAAGAGAGAAAATTGCTTAGAAAGATGAAAGGGAGCATGAGAGAGGGAGGTGCAGACTGACAGCACAGAACAAAATATTTAATGAATGCCTGATCATACTCCCCCCACAGTGGCTCTGCAGAGGAAATGGAGAGAACAAATAAGATTTTTGCATCTAAGACACAATCATGACAATATACCAGAATAGTAAATGCAACTTTTGTGACATTCATGAGAGATTTTTTGTGACGTTCCTCTACTCCAATAAGGCAGATCCTGGCAGTTCCCTTCTCAGGTATCATATTGCTGATACTTATTCCAGGTCAGAAGAGCTTCAGAAAAGCCAATTTTAATTCTTCATTTTCAGTTCTTTTATTCTTTCTCACAGCAAATTAACTTAAGCAGGATAGGCCTTAAATCACAACACCTCATTTTCTAAATACACACCACACAAAGTATTAAAGCTTTTGGATAGAAATGTATTGTTTGATGTACTTCTAATATTTTCATGCTCTGCAGTTGCTCCAGTGGGTTTCTGTTGTAGTGCATATTGACAGAGAAATGTGTACATATAGAAGAATGCAGAGGAATGAAGTCTGGCTGCATTATTGTGCACATACAAAAAATATTAATCTTGCTTCAACCTAGACTATAGTGAATATCCATTGGCTGTTTTTAACAGCCAAAGCTGTGGACCTGATGTTTCAAACAGTCTGTAAATACAAATCTACTGACTTCAGTGGGACTCTGCATTGGAATAAGAATATCTGTACACAGCACTGCACCATTCCATGCAGCCGATCCAGAAAGGAAAATTCACACCAGCTTCCTCAAGCATTCACAGCTTAAGCTGCTTCCCTGTTTGGAGTAATGCTTATGCTGCCTATGCAGCTCATAAGTAACAGAGGCTGCATTTTCCAGTGGAGAAGGGATGATTCAAAAAACTGACTTTTCGTCAAAAGTTGGCCAAAACCAGCCAATTTGATTAAACTTTCCTAAAAATGCTCAGCTTAAGTGCTGTGAAGGACTGGGAAATTTTAAGGCACTAAACAGACCCAGACAGCTCCTCATTCTTGTAGGAGAAACCTACCAATTTCTAAAAATTTTATTAGAAAAACATACCTGCACTGTATCACACAAGTCTAAGAACCATGGATATTTCTAGTCTAAGTCTGGTATTTTCCAAATACACAGACTTCAGGAAAAGACAAATTCAATAGCAAAACTGAAAAGACTCAAAGATCACGGTCTCTGAACTTTCTCCTTTCCCATTTACAAGCCAGTAGTTTATCGGCCTGTGACCACATTTCAAAGAAGCCAAAATAAGGTATAAAGATGAAATGTGTGACTTGAGGACTGTAAAGCCTATCCTCATTCCATGTCAAAAGTCAAGCACTTGAGCATACTTGATAGTGATCTAACAATCTCCAACAGAGGAGACCCATGATACTAAATGGGTAATTAACCTAGTAGCAAATAGCTCTACAAAATGCATTGATTGGAAGTTGGAAAAGTTCATAGCTAGATGAAAGACCTCTCTTTTTTTGAGGTATCACACCATTAAAATGGGACCAATGAGTGAACTACTACACTAGCATCACTTCCCAGGTCCACTCTGCAGTGACCTAAACACACTCCAGCCCCAGACACACAGCTGTTATGTTTGGCTTAGTTACCTTTTTGGATGCTTTATAGGTGTAAACACATGTGTGCAGTCACATAGGTACATATCCAAAAATGCCACATGAGCCTTGCAAGACTACTGCTTTTCCTAGCTCTAGCCAAGAAATACACGGTCTACACAAAGTAATAAACCCTGTAACCATTTCCTTGCTTTCGTTCTTTAGTTGGGACCAGGGATCTCCTATTCAAATGGTTTCTTTTCACCCTTTGTTTTTCCCTTTCACCTGAGTATTCAGGTCCTCTAGCAAGATCAGTGGCAAAAGCCTCAACCCAGGGAATTTTTACTTAGTTCAATTTATTGTCTATTGACACAAATTCCTGATCATTAATTGAGATCAATAATTTGAGGGGAAAGAGTACAAATATTAGAGACCTTTTAATCTTTCTAAGGGTGGGCATTGTAGCAACCTGAACATAAATCTATTACACATTCCACACCTTGCTCCTGTCAGCTAGTTCACCTAATGTTAGTCACCTCCTGCTGACTTTGCACCTTAGCCCTGTAAAACACACAAGCAAAAACATCATACCAATATAAACCACTCATTAAACCTTAGCATAAAAAACACAAACTCTGTTCCAAGATTAATGTAACTACAATGAATACTAATATGCCTGTAAGCCAAACAGTGTTTGTCCAGGGCCCAAGGGGATGGTGGTGAACACTATTCATTTGATAAGCATGAGCCTTTCCCCTTCTGGGGAGTAAAATGCTGCACTGAGGGGTGCAGCTCTCCTGGAGCTTCCTCCATGTACTGTAGCATTAACTGAGATCTCACCTTGTCCCATCACTTGCAATTCCTTAACCCTCACCTCAAATTCTGCAGGGCTTTTCCTCTTACTTCATCAAACCCTCTACCTCCTCAGGAATCTACACAAGTCCCTACAAAAATACTAGAAATGCAAAATATTTGCTTGCCTTTACAATTCTAAATAAAGAAGAAGTTGAAGAGAACAGCTATGATGTTGTATTTAATTTCTTCTCAGGCAATTCTGAGCAAAAGATGAAGACAGATTCCTGACTGGGATTCCTAACATATGACTAATCTTTACATTTGGCCTCAGAAAGAGTTGTGTAGAAAGTACAGGGTAGTTTGCTAGCTTTTTTTCCTTCTGCTAGTCTGAGGATATGATGCTCATCCCAAACTGAAAAAAAATTTACATGGGACAAGCTGCTTAGATTATCGAAGTATTAGCTGTGGATGTGTAAAAATAGGCCTCTTGCTGCCAAAAATTAGGTTAGAAGACCTTAAACCATCTGCAGCCAGGGTGGAAACTCTAATGATATCACAATGAAATAATAATTTGCTCCATATTTACCTGCTTTTTTCTCTCTTAAAGACGGAAACAAGTAAACAGTAAAGGTAGTGGGCTTCAGAAATAATTTTCTAACAAAAATAAATAAATTCATAAATAAATCTTCATGCTTGAAAACTCAAATGCAACAAAAGAGAAAGCAATTTAGGCATTTGTCCTAAGCCTCCCCCACAGCAAAGAAGGCAGAAACACTTTGCTGCATTTCTTTACTTGGCATGCCCATATGGCAAGTGACAATCCTAAATCTCTGCCACACTTACTAGTCCTTTACATGTGCCAGGTTTTGCTTTTCCCTCTATTCACAGACATTCTCTGAGGCAGCCCTCTTTCAGACAGATTTGCAGATGAAAGAAACAGGATATATATTTTTAAGAGACCTATATCACTTAATGCAAGAGTCCTCCAAACTCTCCTAAGTCAACACATTCTTCATCTAAGCTGTTTATCATTAGATTATGCAAAAAAACCCAAACAACCCAGACTGAGAAAAGCAAAGAAGATACGTGATCATGAATGGGAATACTGGTATTGACCTGCTTGCAGAATTGAACTGTTCATGCCTTGGGATGCAGATGTGACCTGAGGACATGCCTCCTTACCTGAAGAGAGGCAAGTTTGAGATAAATGAGATCTAGATAGCAATAAAAATACTGGCTGATACAAAACCTTCAAAAATTACAAAAGAAAGGATTACATTTTAGAAAATGAAGAAAGTCTTATGTTCCCTGTTTGAAATTAAAACTATGAAAGATACATGTTTCATATAATGAGCTCTCCAAAAGAAATGGCATACATTTTACACCATCTTTCCTTTTATTGTCTATTTCTATCTTTGATGTGAAGTTGCATTCTGGAAAACTTTAATACAAGTAAGTAAATAATTGCATTACTCACTTGTTATTAATTCTTTTTTCCATATTCTAGTCTCCTATTCAAGGACTTAGGAGCAACTCAACAATGTAAAACCCAAGTACAAATCTTTGTACCAACACCTAGTAAAGACAAGACTGCAAAAGCTGCAGAAGGGATTTGGTGAGCAGTTATGAACCACAGAGCCAGTGCTCTAAACTGAATTCAGTTTGTGAAAAATTTGGAAGCCATAAGGGGAAAAAAACCCAAAACAAAACAAACCACAGACCCAGGGAGGATTACTTTGGAATGCAATGCAGTGACTGTGATTGTCAATCTATTTTCAATTATAAATTCCTTAACACGTCTCATATTCCTTGCCCTATTTACAACAGAGCAGTCATCATGCTATTAGGTATCAACAATACCTAAATGAAGAGCATGAAATTAAAGCAATGAGTAAAGAGTGAAAACCGGAATAACAACTGTAATCACAAAGAAATAAAGAAATAACTGTAGCTAGGTTGTCAGGGACAACTCAAAGACAAGCATGTCTCCCATGTAAAATGCCAATGTGTTTGAAAAGGGAGGAGCTTTAACACACTATGAAATTGAAACGATTGAACAGATCAAATTTTCACAGTAATATATAATGGCTGAGGAAAACTCTGACAGCTCTTGGTTGGGCAGGGTGAATAGGGATGCCTTTATGCATATACTCACCAATACACATATTCTGAAGGTTTTTCAGCTGCAGTCTGTATTCTTTTGGCTGCCACTCTGAGCTCCAACACACTTAGAAAATACACTAATAGAGACTGTAACTTATAATAAAATATTAAATACCATGATTTGGGTCACAGAAATAATGGTTATAACAAATCCATATTATTGATGATAAATTCCTGTGTTATTAATTTATAAATAGAAATATAGAATTATGGGTCCAGTGCATTTCAGAAGAGTTGTATTAAAAGTAAACTGCTACATCTGTTTTATGAGTGACCTGCACGCAATAAATGCAGTTTTTTCTTTTATTTAAAAACCCCAACTCTCTAGAAATGCCTTTTTCTTTTCAGACTGATTTTTCTGTTCATTATTGCTGACCAGGCACATTCTGAAAACTCCCGTATAAAGCACAAAGGCACCCTGACAATAGACACCCATATGTACCTGATAAATTCCACATTATTATTTAGTCTGTTACTTGCATTCATCATTGCTGATTTGCACTAGAGATTTCCAGCTGTCCAAAGTTAGAGTGCTGAAGAAAGCAGAGGGATTTTATCCACTTTTGTTTAAAAAAAAAAAAAAAAAAAAAAAAGGCAAGCAAAAAGCAAGTCTTGTAACAGGCATTCATGAATAATTCCAGTTTACTGCCTTGGCTGAAATTCAGATTATTTCTGAATGGGCAGCCTGCCTCCATCCCACAGAATGATGATGTCATTTTCTGCAAACCCACCCCTTGACTTGCCTAGCCCTCCCTTCCCTTGCCTTTCCTACACATCCCCTGCCTTGACCTGTCTCCTCCTTTCTTCCCAGGCTTTGCCATGCTTTGCCTTCCTTCCCTTTGACTTGCTTTGTCTTTCCTACCCCTCCCTTGCCTTGCATTACCTTGTATACCCATTCCCTGCCTTGACTGGCCTGCCCCTTTGCTTGGCCTTGCTTTGCCTAGCCCTTCCTGTCCCTCACTGCACTTAGCTGCCTATGCCCAGCCTCGCCTACAGTTTCTGGGCCTTCTCCACCTACCACCCCTCTCGCTTTCCCCACTGGTTGTGCCTTCCCTACCTCTCCCTGGACTTGCCTGTGCTTGGATTGCATTGCTTTGCCTGCAAAGGCAAAAGGCAAGGCAAGGCAAAGGGCAGTAACCATGGCAAGGGCCGGTGGGCAAAGCAAAGCAAAGCAGCTGCAGGCAGGGCAGGGCAAGGGAGACAAGGGAAGGCAAAGCAAGGCAGCAAGGAAAAACCAGGCAATGGTACTGAAGGCAAGGGGCTCACTCAGAGTCATTTAATGATGAGGTACCATGGGGGGAGGTAAAATACAGCAAGAGATTTCTTATAGTTCCTCTCTTTGCCAAAGAAACCAACTTTGGTTGTGCACAGTATGCGGTCTTGGTGGGTTTCATGACTTTTCCTGATAGGCAGTTCTATCAGCTAGAGCTGTTGCAGTGGGAAGGCAAAAGCCAAGCTGTTGAGCTTTTTGTCCTGGTACCTTTACAGTCGGAGCAGCCCCAGGTGCTGTTCAGTTTAGATCCTCACTCTGTGAGACTAAAGGATTGTGATGAGATACACTGAGCTGAGAAGGAAAGTGCAGATGCCAGGGGGTGTGCTGCTAGCTCTTTGGGTGCAGCTGAAGTTATAAGAAGCAAGAGCTTTCTCAGCTGGCACTTTTGTGAGCTCTATTTGTGCCTGATGTTTTCAAGTTTGTAGCCAGACTCTGTGAGAGTGAAAAGATTTCCTAGACAAAGCAGTTCGTGTTGCCGTTTGAGTGTGGTGCAAACAGGAGTTAGTCCCTGGAAGGGGAAGATCAGCGAAATCGTTTTGTCCTGACACAGAGGATTGGAGAGCAGTGACATTTTCGGCTCGGCTCTGCAGCACGTGGGGTGTTTCGGAGCTGGGCTGGGTGCGTTCCCTTCTTCTGCGAGCAGACATCGCCGTCGTGTGGTTGTATTGAGGAGCTCTGACAGGGGCAGAGCTCCGCTGTGCTTCCTGCCTCTTGGAGACTGACAGCGTGGGATCCTGCATGCAGCGGGAAGGAAGAGGAATCGTTGCCTTGCTGGCTGTGCAGCTTATAGGCTGCAAAAGAAAAAGCAACTTCCAGCACGGCCTCTTTCTTTTAGAACCTTTTCTGTGGGAGCAGCAGCTCAACAGGTAACTCACACCTGCATCCTTTCCCTCAAGCTCCATGTACCGCTCCACACTCACGGCTCAGCTGATCCTGAACCCCTTCAAAACATCCACAGACTTTTTCTTTATTCCCTGCAAAGAAAAAGTCCAACAACAAAAAGCCAGTGCTGGTGTTCATTCTCCCCTTGCAGGCTGTAAACTAGACCAAACACACTTAGTGATCCGCACTTTTCTTCTCAGCTATACAGAGAGCACCATTCCCTTCTCTCACGCTGGCAGAGTCCGCTGCTTAAGCTGTGTGTTTCCAGCTGAGGACTGCAAGTCCATCAGTCATTGTAGCAGCTCCCAAACTACCCAAATGCTTCAGAAGAGACTGTTGGCAGCTCTCTCACGTTCTCTCATCCACTAGTCTCACACTGCATCCACCACATCAGTAAAGCAGTCCACAAGCTGGAAAAATAATCCTTCAGAACATCACCAAATACATATTCTTGACGTGTGCAGCTGAGATCCAGCAAAATCCCAGCCTCCTCGTTCTCCTCACAAATCCAAAAGAACAGTCACAGGTTCCAAACAATTCCTAATACAAAGACTGGGGGCTGTAAAGTCTGAGACCCCTGCAAAAGTGAGTGAAAAAAAGCTTTCTCCCTGTTAGCTTTATGACTTGGAAAGGCATTACAAAATTCCTTTCTCTCCAATAAATTGAACATCCTCTTTTAGCTTTCTGATTGATCCCTAGGGAGAATCCATGTTGTCTAAATGCTATGCCTGATCTCAAACAGTGTTTTCCAAACATGATGTGGTGAGTGGAGAGTTGTGGGAAATATAGCCATTGAAAAACAACCTGTAAAATTTTGCATAAATGAGACAGATATGAAAGAAATCCACAGACTTCAGAGAACCATAGAATGGTTTGGGTTAGAAAGCACCTTAAAGATCACCTCGTTCCACTAGACCAGGTTGCTCAGAGTCCACATCCAGCCTAGCCTTCAACATTTCCAAGGGATGGGGCAGCCACAGCTGCTCTGGACAACCTCACAGGGAAGAATTTAATCCCAATATCCAATCTAAACTCACTTTCTGTCAGTTTGAAGCCATTCTCCCTTGTCCTGCCACTCCAGGCCCTGGTAAATAGTCTGTCTTCGTTTATCCTGTAGGATATCTTCAGGTACTGGAAGGCCATTATTAGGTCACCCCAAAGCTTCTCTTTGCAAGGCTACTCCAGCATTCCTTGCTAGCAAATGCTTGAGAAAAAAGAAGGTTTAAATAAACATTTATTGCTCTGACAACTCTCAGCCACATTTTTGTCCCAAAGCCAGCTTTTTATCAGTGTGTTTAATGCTTTTGCTCATCATTTTAACTAAAGGGTTCAAGCAGAGAAAATTTATTTTGTAGGGATTTAAACAAGATGCTGAGCCATGCTGGAGAATGGATACTCAGGAGGCATAATAATGTTGCTCAGTATGGCCCTTAAAATAGCTCAAACTCCAGTATGTAGTCTAGCTCACTAACCTCCAAAAATATCTTGGGACACTGCAGCATGTCCTACTATTACAGAGCAACTCCAAGAGGGATCTGTGTCCCAGTTTCAGCTGGGATGCAGTGAGTTTTCTTCCCAGGAGTTGGGACAGTGCTGGGGTTTGGATTTAGAATGGGAACAACATTGATAACACACTGATGCTTTGGTTCTTGCTAGGTAGTGCTTACCCTAAATCAAGGATTTCCTGGTTTCCCATGGTGTGTCAGTGAGCAGGTGTACAAAAAAACTGGGACAGATGAACCAAACTGGCCAAAGGAATATTTCACAGCAGCATATAAGCTGGAAGAAGCTGGCCATGAGCTGCTTGAGAACGGGCTGGGCATCACTCAGTGAGGAGTGGTGTTTATTCCTCTCTTAGGTTTTATTCCTTTCTTTCTCTTCTTTTCCTTAATATAATAATTATTTTCATATTTTACTTTGTTCCAGCTATTAAACTGTTCTTAATTTTGCTTTTTTTTTCCTTTTTCTTTTCTTTTTCTCACCTCACCCCATCAGATCAGTGTTGGGAAAGAAAGTAACTGGTACTTAGTTGCTGTTACCTCTAGCATCGGCTGAGCAGTTCTCCTAATTGTGTCTTCCTCTTGGCATTCCTGAAAGGACCAGTGTGGAAGCCTGCACTCAAACATGTTGACGTTTCAGTTTTGTTTTCTTATTGAATAAAATAATAGCTGCATCTGGTGTATAATTGTGACATTTAGAAATCCCTTTGCACCGATCTTGTATTTCTCTCCTAGGACACGGATGACGTGGAAAATCCTAGTGTATGGATTTTGAAGCCCCAGCTCTGATTTACACATTGCTCTAAGGCAGGAATTAACGTTCTTCTCTGCTGCAGCCTCTTGGTGGCAACAGTGTAAGGCAACACTCCTGAAAGTGTACCAAAGGCTACATTTTCCTATGTTTTGTGTTAGGTAGAAATTCCCCCTGGCAAGTCTGGAAAAGGAGGCAGTGTCTGGAAAAGTTTAACTCCTAAGATCCAAAGATACTGACGTTTTCTATTTAGTCATTAGGCCCCCTTTGCTTCTGCTCCCACCTTCCCATCACTGACACCAGTGCTTGGCTTTAACCATGTATGCACTATTCCAAAGGAGTTCTGACTGCCTGAGGGAATCCCAAATCTCAGACCGCCTGGGCAGCTGTAGTCAGAACAAGCAATCATTTTGTACTGAAGTGCAGGTTCAAGGTGAACACTAGTGTTAAATGCTAACACACCCCTGTGCTGACAAAGGCTGTATTCAGTCACCAGAGTACACGCAATAATATTTAGGGCCTTGATTATAGGTTCCAGTCACCTCTGCCTGAGGGGTTGAAGAGCTGCAGCAATTAATGAACCTCCTGTACATTACAGAGGAACTTCTGTTTGACAAGTGGTCTTCACTTGACAAATAATTTTCCAGCACAGTAGGAGGTTAAATATGTTGCCAGCAAATTCAGCTCCTACACCACTTTCCTTTCAGCTGTATAGGCACCTTCATGACCTTTTTGTTGCCCTTTGAAGAAAAGTGCACTCACAGAAGGTGACAGCTTATGGACTTCAGCTCCTGATAGGTTTTACCAGCCTATTCCTGGTGTAGCATTTGCATTTAGTTGAAGCAGTGAATTGCTATTGAATAGCATTGAACAGGAAGCATTATCAGCTTTTCCAAAGAGAAATGAACATTCAGGCAGGCAATTTTTCCTTCTGTATTCCAGGGTACTGCATACAGACATATAAACTGACTGCAAATCCAAAAAAGAAGCTTAACAGATTTTTTTTTTCCAGAAAGACAGTTCATTTCATTAGGAGTTAGCACCTGAAACATTATTATTGGTATGTCTCTTATGACTTAGAATTTATTTTCATGATATTTGATTAAACTGCATGCAAGGAATACTTAGTGCTTACTGAAGATAAAACAATATTTTAAACTTATAGCCTCTTTCCTTGCTTTGCCAGCACCACTTAGGTTTTGAAATCATGGTATACTTGGTTCACTGCCAAACTGCCATGGTTTTTAATTACTACTAAAGGGGGGGGGGGGGGTGTTAGAGCAGGCAGCCGGGCTCTCCGGGCCACAGGGCCCTGAACACCAACGCCGGCCCTTTTCCCTGGGAAACAAAACTCAGCAGCCCAGGTTCCTGACGGCAGTTTGCAGGAGGCACTGGGCACTGTCAAAGCAGACTGAACTAGCCTGGCTGTGGGAGGCATTCCGCGCTGTGTGGAATTGGAGCCGAGGGCCGCACATGGCTGCGGGTGCCCCGGGGCCGGGCCCGCCAGAGAGCGCTGGCCCCGCCGCTCTGTGTTAAACAAAGAATTGTTTATTTTCCCCTATTTTTGGTAGTTTGTTTTTACTCGCTTTTGTAGTTTGCCTAAACGTTGTAACTTTCGTTTTATAACTTAGCTTTACTAAATAAAACTTTGCTTTAAACTTTGTAACTTTCAGTCTGCAGTTTTGTTTTCCTGTGTAACTGACTTTGGTAGCTTTGTTTTACTTAGATACTAGAACGAAAGGAATGAGAAGGAATTGTCTTTAACAACAAACTGTGGGCCTGATGGTATGAAAAGCCAGATATGGCAAGGTGAAAGAAACAATGGGGGAAACCATAAATTCCATAGAGATTGTTGCTCACTGAAGACCAAGCTAAACTTCTGGATTTAGAGAAAAAGAACAGAGACACAAAGGAAAAGAAAAAAGGAGGGAGGTGGTTATACATTACAAGGGGTCTTAGGTGTTCCAGGAAGTCTGTAACTCTCAAGTACCTCAGCCAGTGAGGAAAAAGAAAGGGAAATGTGGCTAGGAAATTGGGATAAAAAGGAGGCTACATCCCCTAAAAATTTGAGAGACTCCAGGGTAAACGCTCCCTGGCCTCTCTCTTTCAAGTAAAGTTGCAGTACTCCTCTGTCTCCTTTTTGAGCATAAACCTCTGATGTTTGTGGATTTTCCTGAGATATACAACACCCCAAAACCCCCAAACAAATACTGCAGTTCTGAACAGTGAAGGCAGGTGACCATCTTGCATCATGAAAACATAAAGGACTAAAAATCAAAAAACCCCCAGGATTTATGTACTGATTACATACCAAGGGAAAGGGACTTCGGGTGTGATTTGGGGAATTATTTAAATATTATAATGTATATAAACCCAAGGGAGCAATGACTAAACAAGCATGCTTATGGAAAGGGACACTTCCAGCAGGCTTCCAATACTGAATAAATTAATGCTTTCTTAACAGGTTACACTGTTAAGTGATTTTCTTCAAGTTACTCCTGTCTTTCTTTTTGCCTGAGCTCCCACCACCACTTGAAGAGGTTTCTGGCTCACGTCAGAGCATGCCCTAAAGCTGGCACTTCACTGCAGCCTCTCTGCCCTGCCCTAACACCATCCATGGTGTGCTTATAACTGCAGCAAATGCTCTCCCCCACCTTTTCATTTTCCTTGTGTCTCTGCTGTTTTTCTCTAAATCCAGGGATTTAGCACGGCCTTGGGTGAGAAACAGTCTGTGTCAATCAGTGGGATTCCTATGGAACTTATGGTTCCCTTCATTGCTTCTCTCACCTCTCAGTGTCTGGCTTTATCAACCAGTAGACCCACAGTTTGTTTGTAAAGACACCTCCTTCTCATTCCTTTCCACAACCAAGCCCATTCTAGGATTCTAGGATCAAATTTTAAAATAACCTGACACAGTCATTACATTCCACCTGTTCTAAGTCTTAGGAAAGTTTAAAAAATAAGTTTCTCACATTTCTGCAGCTCAAATCCCTATTGCTTAAACTTGCATAATACAACATAAAAGATTCCTTTTTAAAAGTTAAATAAAAGTAATTAAAATTATGATAAAGCAATAATTTCACTGTAACTTTAGATATACTTTCCTGCAGTGAGAATGATTCATCTGTTCTGTATTTTTTTTTTCTTTCTAGTAGTTTGTTCTATCACTAAATTAGACCTACAGCTTAGAGCCTGTAATGCACTGTGAGGCAAATCTGGGCTGTTGAAAGCAAGATTTATATGCTTAATAATTAGATATCTCTCTTGCCTTGCTTTAATTTGGTTTAGGAGACAACTCATATTTTGGTGTCAGAGTAATTGAATCATTACTTCTATTTTAGAAAAAGCCAGTTCTTGCAAAGGAACACACTGATCATAAGGGTGGCACAGTGTCTATCCAGGGGGTTATTTTTACTTGCTAATTCCATATCCCAGTGTGGTTGTGCCTTTACACCAAGGACACATCAGCAACACACAGATCCCACCTACTCTATTTCATCTGCACTTCATCATGTGTCACCTCACCTATTCCTTCTCTTTTGGGCACCAAGAAGTCCCAGCAGTACTGAAAATGCACCAGGTCTCCCAGTAAAAATGAATTTGGCACACCGGCCCTACCACACCGGTTTCAGCTGTGGCCAAGTGAACAATGAAGCTGCCAAAAGAAATCAGTGTGGGGATATGGGAGCCATGTGGAGCTATTCCACCAGAAAAGCTTGCTGGGACTCTAAAGGAGGTCCATATAGACAGGAACAGGAGATGAGGGAGGGAAAAAAACCATCAGTCATATTTCTATAACAGTAAATTCCCTCTAGTTTCTAAAGAAAGAGAAAATTAGCTCTTGTGTTGTGGTTTAGGTTTCATCCCAACTGGCAACTACACCCCACAGAGCTACGTGCTCATTCCCCCATCACTGGGGTCAGGGACAGAGTTGGAAGAGTAAAAGTGAGAAAACCTACGTGTTGAGATAAAGGCAGTTTAATGGGTTAAGCAAAAGCTGTGCACAGGAGCAAAGTAATATAAGGAATTAATTCACTACTTCCCTTGGGCAGGCAGGGGTTCAGCCATCCCCAAGAGAGCAAGGCTCCGTACAAATGGAATAACATTAATAGGAAGAAGCACTATTGCACTGAAATTATCTTTTAGGAGCACAAAACCTCAGGAGAAGTGATACCAAAGAATATCGAATGTGTCTTTGAAGGGGAGGGTGTGTGAGGGAACTCCTTCACGAGGTTTTTGGAGGGAAGTACTAAAGAGATGGTGCAAGATCTCACCACACAGAGAAAAGAGAAAAAGGAATGGGGAAGTAGTCATAGGTAGGTTTTTTTTCTTAATTTTTTTAAACTGAAAATAACATCAGCAGATTATATTTCTGTCCCCTGGCTTGGGTCCCCTGTTATCTGCCATTGAAGCATCCTGGATTCCTTATGATCCATGCCAGCCCACTCTTGCATATCTCTGTCTTGCAGCACTACAGCAAGTGTACATTTCATCTGCCCAAAATATTCAGCTACCAGAGATGTGAAGACTTCTGGCAGTCAACTGTAATTTTCCCCTTGATCATAGACCTTCAGTTTTGTTTGTAATAGCAAAATCACAAGTGGTTAATTCTTGATGAATTCATATTTGTCCATGGAAACAGAGACAGATTGGCTGGAGGTTGTCTCCTGAATCAGCCAAGTTAAAAGTCATCTGAACCAACAGGTCTGTTTTCCTTCAGTCCTGTATGTTTTCCCCTGACATGAGAATTTATGAAATGCTGATGTTATAGAGCTTTCATAAGCATTTTTCTGATCTGGAAAATGTGATTCAGAAAAACAACATTTTATTAGAATTAGTGTATATGCAGCGGGAAAAACACCAGCATAGGGAATTTCAAGCTTGTTGAGTGGTATTAGTTAAATGTTTGATATGTTTCCCAAGAATGTTTTTCACTTGAAAAGACAATTAATTTGTGCCTGTTGTTCACATCTCTGAGTGTTTGCTTTGCACAACAGCAAAACATCTGCAATGCTCTAGGCCAAACTAATATGAATTACCAAAAGAATTGTAATTTACCCATTTATACGATTGCTGTCAATGGTTTGACAGCTGAAAAAGTTCCCTGTTTTTAATTATCCCTGTAGTCAGTCTTGCCCAGCTGACTAATTGCTCCATAAATTATGGGTTTTCCATGAAGGTTCACACTGCATGGAAACGAGGGAGCACTGAATAGAGCTTGATTAGCCAAAAGGTAATAGCCAAGTGTTCCCCTTGGGGACAATCAAATGAACTAAGTCAAAATGTGTCTCTTTGTTTCATCACTGATTATACAAATATACCTTGACTCTGTGTGTGTGAACATAGAAAATCTGGGGCAGAATGTCCAATGGATACTAAAAGCATACAGAACTGCTTGTTCTGCTTTGGAATGTGCAAATACTGTGGCTTCACAAACCAAATCTAAATTTAAATTGAAAAATAAACCTGCTCAGAGCAATGAGCTATATTTTTGCTTATTATTTTGATGACGTTTTAAGTCTAGGCTTAATCTGCACTCCAAACATACCCATTACAACTGATTTGATGTGTGAAATCTATAAGACTATTAGGCTATCACCATATAAAAAATAATTATAAACCATATGAAGAAGGGGAAAAAACCCCAAAACTTCTTCCTCAATTGATGTAACTAAATTCTAGCCTTCTGTCAGGATAAAATGCCAACAGTGATTTTTTTCCTACTCTATTAATTCTGCATTAATACTGGTACAAATGCTTTGGGAATATTACAAGCTGCTTTGCTGCCCACATTTCAAGAAAGTGAAAAAGTAGAAAACTGAGAAGAACAATCTAGGAGTTGTTAAAGTATTGCAAACATTTTGCAGATAGTCTTGAGGAGCCTGCATTTAAATACAGTGAGGCAGCAAGGGTACAATGATTGTAAGTCTACAGATACTTCTGGGAAGGCAAAGAAGTGCAAATACAGCTTTCTTCAACCTAGCAGGGAGGCACAAGAAGATCCAGGGACCTTTCTAGGAACTCAGATGGCTTCAGAATAGAAATGAGGTGCACACAGTAGTCCTCTTTGGAATCCTGTAGCTGCTAATATTAAAAATACAACAATTTTACTCCATCTCTTCTTTTCATGAATGGCTGTAGCCTATTTAGCCTTACCTTTAGCCTACTCTTTATCACAACTCAAACCCAGTTTTCTCAGTAAGTGTGATCATGGCCACACAGTTCTGCTGACCCAAACTGGGGAAGTTTTAGTTCTGCTAGGAGAACATCTTATTCCTGATGGTTCTGGGGAAGGTGGGGGAAAAGCTCCACATGATAGTGGATATTACAAGCCCCATGAAACAGGACTGTCCAGTGGTCATTAGAAGAGTTTCTCTGGTAGAGGTCCCAGATGTTTCAGTCCTGGAGAGGCTGGGAACCACGCCGAGGAGGCAACAATGCAGGTGTTAAAAAAATCACTAAATTAATTTAGCTCTCTGGTAGGCAGCAAATCAAGAACTCAAGGAGAGTGTGAACTGTGCTGCTGAGGGAAAGAGAATGCTGACCTGTTCTGTGGAGCCTCGACAAAGAGTCTGGCCTGCCAGTGAGAAAAATTAATTGATCTTTCCCCTCAAGCAGAGCCAAAATACTGACACACCCCCTTCACCTCAGGTGACACCACTACAAACATTTGTCCTCAGAATCACAGCTTCCCACAATGAGGTGTGAGACCATTTCTGTGACCCTAGAATTCTTACTGAGTGAAATTACTGACATGGGCTTTGCAGGGCAGCAGTAACACCCCACAACCAGGTGATCATTTTGCTTTCAGCTGCTGAGGCATCACAGCCAGCTCAACACTGGGGAAGGTGCCGTGTAAACCACTCATGCATTTTATCCCAGCACTGACCAATGGCTTAGACAAAGTAAGAACATAATTTTCCTCCACTGGGTAATTGTCTCTTTAGGAAGACATTAGTAAGAATCATTTTAGTAAAGTCTGTGGGACTATTCCAAAGAATTCAGTCTTACCCTTGGGAAAATGCTGAAGCCCTCTTAAAATATTAAGGGAGAGTACATAGTATATAAAATTTAAAGAGAGTAAAGTGCCTAAGTTCTTAACTTGTCAGTTAATTCTGAAAAATAGGTTAGATTGATACACTGGTTGAATCATAGTTTCTGAGACAGAGCATCTGTAAGATATTTTTTACAAGTAAACAATTTCCAAGTCACCCTGCCACTACAGTTATAAAAAAGAAACATTTCTGTAAGCTTCCTTATTGATCTACAGTCCCATATTTTGTAAACAGCCCCCTGCTTATTAGATTTCTGATTTAATTGAAATGTATTAATTTATTTTTCAGTATTACCTGATGACACAGGCAGGATTTACAACCCAATCATTTGAGCATTCAGAAATCCCCAGAGAAGACAAATCCATCTCTTCTGCTATTTACACATATAGCAAAGAAACCCAAGAACTATAAAATGAACTGTAAAATTTTCTTTGCAGATTTCTGAGATGGAATAATGTAATACTTTACTAAATCCAAAATTCCCTCTGTGCAGGGAGTGCAGAAGGAGTCAGGAAGACTGGGACCACAAAGGGACCCACTGGTGTAGCCACACAGGAGTGTGCAGGCTGAGATTTTGGCACCAGCAGTGGGAAAATGGGAGACACCACTTCCCTGTGAAACAAATTGTGAGGGTGGAAAAACATCACTTCGCATAACTATGGTAACTACTTATTAATTGCTTTAAGGAGCAAAAAGGGTGTCCAGACTTCATACATCTCAGCAAAACACTGACAGTGGAAATGGTGTATGTAGGTCTGCTGGAGAAAATCCTCCATCCTCACACCTGCATTTCAGGATGGCAATCTTACTGCCTTACTTTCCCTCAGCCTTCTTTCCAAACAGCACACAATGAAAAAAAAAAGAGATTCAAGCACCTGTGTGGGAGGTTGTCTTATCATACAAGATAAAATGCATGTGTCAAATGGGTCTGGAAATGAAACCCAATCCTCTCCATCTTAGGTCTTGAGGCAGAAGAAGAAGAAGTGAGGAATAAGGTGGGGCATGGGTGGAGAGGGGGCAGGGAGAAAAGAGATGAATGTCAAGACTCTAGGGAGGGAGCTGTAAAAATGTATCCTCTTGAAAGTTGTGTCTTGGCTACAGAACAGAGCATGTGGAGGTAGGGTGTATAATCAGCAATATCTATCCCTGTTTGTTAGGAACTAAGATCTAGGTGCTTTTCTCATCCTATCAGTCCATGGCAGGGGTAGAGATGATCTTTAAAGGTCCCTTCCCACCCAGGCCATTCCATGATTCTCTTTGCCTGTATGTTGTGCTTACCACACATCTACAACATGAGAAGGACACTAAATACCTTCTTGTTCATGGAAAGCCAACAAAACAAGCCCTGGGGTCCCTGACTGCCTTCAGAAGGCCCCTCTATCACATTTAGAGCCACTCTACTGGCTCTGTCACATGCCCACTGTCACATATTTAGAACCACTTTTAGGGGGGAATGTAGAATAAATGCTTCAGAAAGCTGTTGCTGTGTAGATTCTGTTCCACAGCTCCTGTGAGAGAAATAAAATTTCAGTCTTATCAGAGTAACCTTGCAACACCCAGCAGTAACCAAAGCAAGTTGGATGTAGGGATAATTATGATTTCACTCATCTAGATTGAGGCTATACCAAAACAAAGCTTGTACTATTGTTTTCTCCCCTTCTGCCAGCCCCACATAACCAAGGAGAAATCACAATAACTTAATTGCCCTTTAGAAGAAGGAAGCCCTGCCACTCACACACATTCAGAACAAAAGCAGGTTGCTCCAACTGACCCTTTTCTGTGCCTACCACAGTCCCACGTGAGGTGATTTTCACTGGCAGAAAATGCTGATGTTGGCAAATGCTCCCCTCAAAGCTCTGTTCACCCTGGCAAAGACCTCCACTGCTATGGTGTGGGAGCAGAGTGGCTGGCACATCCTGAGAGCCGTGACAGGGATTGCCAGCTTGGAACAAAATCTGGACACTTGGCACCCAGTGTAAACAGCTGAAAATAAATAAAAGTACCTGGCCAGGCACAACAGCCGTGTTTGGCTTCAGATCAGCAAAACTCATCCCATTTGCAACATGGGAGGGCAGTGTTTCCTTGGGAGCATCGCGGCTCAGGGGAAATCCAGTTGCAGAGAACCTGAAGACATGTGGAGATATTTTATTTTTATGCTGGGAACCATTTAACTTCATTAAATGTGGCAACTAATTTAGGAAGGAGGCAAATTGTAATTTTGGTCACAAAGTAAATCACCCCAGTATTGTCCACAGCTGGACAGTCATGACATGGAGGTTGTGGACAGAACAGCAGTGGGCAGACTCAGCTTCTTGGCTGCCTTTGGACCAGTACTCCAGGGCTGCTATCCTGGCATTTTAACAGAAGAGAGGGAAGAAAAGTTACAAGTATGAGCTACACCTGAAGTAGATAAAAAGAAGAAAAAACAGTAAACCAAAAATTGAAGTGCAGTATCTATATAAAAGGTAAGCTGCAAAGTGTCAAACTAAATCAAATATATATAAAACCAGATCATCTTGGCTACACAGCACTGTGACTTTGAGAGAGAAAATGTGTGCAGAGTTTTCAAGTTTTCTTTTACTTCCTTGAAAGTTTGTTTAAATCAAGCAAAATAATTCACTTCAATGGATTTCCCCCTGATCTTCTCATGGAAATAGAACATTCTGCTACATATTTTACTCTGTTTTGAGAAAAAATATTTCAGAGGAACTCAAATTTATGTGTTGTTTTCAACAGTTTGGCATTTCCAAGCCAGTCACTAGGAAACAATTCCCGGCACAAGATCTCTGTCTTTGAGCCAGTCCCAAGCTGCAGTTCCTGTCCTATCCTGTCCTGGAGCAGGACCTTTCAAAGCTGCTAAAATCTCTTGTTTTCTCACATGGGTAAGGCAGGGGGATATGGATAAGCTCTGACTGACTCACCTCAAACTGGGTGAATCCGGGTGCTGTTCTCCATGCCCTCTCTCGGGTGTCTGAGGGGGAAGATCAGGAAGCACTGAAGGATCTCTCCTCTGTGTCTCTAATTCCCCTGGAGCTACCAGTGGGCTGATGTGCACAGAGGCAAGGGGGCTGAGCCTGCTGCAGTGCACCCAGGTCTCAGCAAGGTGTCTTTCTGCTTTTTGTCAGCTCTAACTCGGCTATTGAGACACCTGCCAAAATTGGGGTCACCTAATTGTGGCTTTCCAGTGCCTGAGGGGAGCCTACAGGAAAGATGGGGAGAGACTAGTTCCAGGGTCTGGAGTGACAGGACAAGGAGAATGGCTTCAAAATGAGAGGAGGTTTAGACTGGATATTAGGAGGAAATTGTTCCTTGTGAGGGTGGGGAGGCCCTGGCACAGGCTGCCCAGAGCAGCTGTGGCTACCCCATCCCTGGAAGAGTTCAAGGCCAGGCTGGATGAGGCTCTGAGCTACCTGGGACAGTGGAAGGTGTCCCTGCCATGGCAGTGGTTGGGAACAAGATGATCATTTATGTCCCTTCCAACCCAACCCATTCTATGATCCTATGATATACTACATGCCATAGTACCAATGGATGTTTTGATTTGGGGTAGAAGATATAAAGAGATATTCTTCATCTTCTATAAAGAGAAAGCCCACAAGCCACAAGAAGCCCACGCTTGGGAGTCTGGGTTTCCACCTGTGCAAATCCTGAGTCAGCCCTCATGGCTGACAATTGTGATGCTCCACATGTTATCATGGCGATGTTAGAAACTAAAACATCTAAACTAAACTAAATCTCCAACCAATTTACTGCTTCTTCCTCCCACCGAGACTCAAAACTAGTTCACCTCATTTTATAAATGGCCCTGTTCCCAAGTCCAGATCCAGAAGACTATGAGAGCTTTGCAGATGCTTTTGGTTCACTTTTGTCTACCACAGCTAGTGACAACAAGTTTCTTGAGATTTGCAAAGCTAAATGTATTTTCCATTTCCAAAACCTTCTTTCAACAGATGGACCCAGAGACTACACCTATACCAATAAATCATGCCCAGTGATTCCCTTGAGCCAGTCTAGCCCACATCTGTAATTAATATAAACTTTTGTCCAGAACAAGAGCCTGGCACAAAGCATGCTTTTGGGAATGGTCCCTGGATTATCCTAACTTCTAAACTGTGCCTGGGAAACGTTTCGGAGACCCCAGCTGACACAGGCATGGGAAGCATGCTGACAGCTTCCCCATGTAAGTGGTTGTGTTCCTGTGCCTGGGAGCCAGCCCAGGCACTGAGGAGTTTACTGGAAGGGATGCAGCCATAAAGTCTCTGGCAGTGACAAATCGTGGATCATAACTGATCCTCACTTCTCCAGCATGGGAATCCACAGAGGACAGCCCAAACCACCAGGAGTGCCGCACTGCACTCAGACCATCTCCTCCTGCTGAAGTGAATGCTCTTGCTGCTACTCTCAGGTCATTATGAGACACAGAACAGCCTCACAGGTGATCAGACAAAAAGCTTTGTGCATGGCCCTCTGAGCGCTACACAAACTCCTTCCTAGCAGTGTTCAGATGTCCACCAATGTCAATAGCTGGAATGATGGTTCCATTAAACGCTTCCCGGGGATTTGCCCTCCCAGACCCCCGTGTTTGCTGGTTTACCCATCTCCCACAGAACAACAGGAGCCCTCTGCAAGGGATATTTACTTCTTTCAGGAAATCAAAACAAGTAATCTCCAGAGCCAGCTGTAATTTTTGGTAAGTTTGCAAGGATCAATTTTTGCAAGTTTAAGAGCCTGTCTGAGAGTGGCTCATTTCTTAAAAAGTGTAAAGCAGACAACTGCTGAAAACCAGGACCCAGAAATGCCACAGGCTGAATTTGAGGATTTCCCAGAATTTAGCTAAACTACCCCTGGTTGCATTTGAACATCCAGACTGTAATCTTTGGTTGTCATAACAAAAAGTCATGATTAGATACTTAGCATTCAGATTCTCACATCTGAAACAGATGTCTAGAGAGTATCAATAACTTCCAGCTCTAAACTATCCCAAGGATTTCTATTTCAGATGTGCTTCTCTGATGCTGCTCTGGTAGCACTTGGCTACCATTTAATCTTCCTCTGGAAGTTTGTCTTTGCATGGGTGAATATATATTAACCCTTTATGAACAATGATCTGAGTCTTACAGAAATTTTAAAGACTTGGAGGGATGTTGATAATTCCCAACAATTTTAACAGAAATGTATACCACTAGCAAAACTTTTCAACATTTATTTCTGGGCAGTTTTATTCCTGCTCCTCTCAAGTGAAACTGAAACAGAGTTTCCAATTCCTTCTCCTTGAGATTTTTAGTGAACTGAGCTTGAACTCATCTTACATTTTTATTAATCCTATGTAATTTTTCTGGAAATCCTGCTACTCTTCCCTTTAAATTCAGATAATCTGCCCACAAGTTTTTTTTTAACACAGAATTGAACTTTTCCCCTTACACATCCATCTGAAATCAGAAAAGTCTGGTTTATATTCTATTTCATTAATTGCATGGCAAAGACTTATGAACTACTGAAAATGTATTAAAACATGAACACATTCCTTGTAATGACATTTTATCTTGAGACAGACTTCAACAATCATTTCTTAATGAGAAGCAGAAGGGAAGAGAAAATATTTTCTGGCAAATTATGAAATAGTAAACACTCTGCTCTGTAATCAAACTGGAGAAAGTGGAACCTATTCTGTCATGTCAGGAACATTTCCACCAACATAGTTGGTCTTATATTAGTCCATTATTAAGTAAAAGTATATGTGCATGTCCACATATAGCAGGCAGGTTTGATAAGATATTTTTTAAAAGAAAATTAAAAAAAAAACCACCAAAAAAGAAAAGAAACATTGATCTAAAGAACATGCCTGAATTTTTTCCCTCCTGGCAGAGCACTGCTGATGCAATGTCCACACAAGGCTCTTGCTCTGTGAAATGGACCAGTGACACAAACCTGTCCAACCAAGTCCCATCACTGCTTACTCAGTTACTCAACAATGAAAAAGAAACTATTACCTAGTTTGAACTTGAACAAAACACAGAGTATTCTATAATCCAGAAAACCATCCAGCTAAGACAAAAACAAACAAAACAACAACAACAACAAAAAAAAAACCCAACAAAAAAACCCAAAAACCAACCAAACAACCAAAAAAAAAAAAAACCACCCCACAAAAAACCAAACCCCAAAAAGTCAACCAGCTTTAGTTACTGGACTTGCAGAACTCTTTTCTATTTACACCCCCTCTGACTCAATTCCCTGTAGTGCAGATACCTTCCCAAACTTTATCAATTAAGTAAATATATCCCGCTAAAAATTTTGCACTGCATCCTGGTGGAAAACAAGCAAAAAAAGCCAACAGGATGCTAAGTTGCATCAACAAGGATGTGACCAGCAGAGATACAGAAGTCATTGTCCCACTCAGCATTTGTCAGGCCACACCTGGAATACTGTGCCCAGTTTTGGTTCCCTCTGCACAAAAATTATGTGGAGAGTCTGGTGAGGGTCCAGAGCAGGGCACAATAATGATCAAAGGGCTCTGAAGCTGCTGTATGAGGAAAGGCTGAGAGAAAGGGATTTCTACAGACTTGAGAGAAGAGTGCTTGGGGAAATCTTAGGACCACATTCCAGTATTTAAGGGATGGCTACAAAGAATGTGGAGACTCCCTTTTTACAAGGAGTTACATGGAAAAGATGAGGGGCAATGAGGACAAGTTACATGTATGGAGATTCCTACCAGTCACAGGAAGAAACTTTTTCACAGTTAGGTCAATCAGCCATTGGAGTTATGAGCCCAGGGACGTGATGGATTCATCAGCACTGAACATGTACAGGATTCACCAGGACAAGGGGCTGGGCTATCTTGTCTAGGCTGTGCTTTTACCAAAAAGACTGGACCAGATGATCTTTGACAGGTCACAGACATCACCTGTGACACCAAACAACAGTAATTTTAATTTACAAGGCTTCTTTTTCTGCACAGACATTTTAGATCAGTAATCCCAGCCTGTTGCACAGGTTTGTGTTGCTATCAGTAAACCCTCAACATGGCCAGCCTGTGCCAGATATTTGTGGAAGAGCTTGCATAATATTTGTTTCCTTTTCTAGGTACATCTGTTCTGAGCCCTGCCTGGTGCCAGCAGGGTTTGCAGAATTAAGCCATGGGGATCTATGAACTCAGAATTGCAGGAAGTAGGTAATACCCATCTGAGTTATGGATGGATACCAGTATTTGTCAGAAGGATGATGTTGGCATCATCCTCAAAGGCACCTTTTCAGTAGTATTGGTTTTCTGTACTCCTTTTCCTCTTTTAAACATTTTTTTTTTTTTGCCAGACAGGAATCTCTTTTTACACTGAACAAATAGTTATTTATACTTCTTTTATATTCAGTATGGTTGTCATGAGCTTTCTAGAATTCAGACCATCAAAATATGCACAGATGAAAAAGCATTTGCTTCCTCCAGGCTACTTTTGTGGAATTTTTTCCTACAGCATCTGCCTCAGTCTATCAAAGGTCTTTAATGTAGAGCAGCGGCTTTAGCAATGCCTCTAAGGATCTGAGTGGGAACAAGTTTAGGGCTTACAGGATCTCTCAGAGTGGCGGAGTGGGCAGGGAACACCACAAACAGCAGGACCCTAAAGGGAAGTAGAAGTCTGGGGACTAGAAAAGGAGAAAAAGGTAGAAGGCAAAATGGAAGAACAGAAGAAGAAATGTGAAGTACTCAAAAAATTCGGAAAGGTAATAGTTCTGAGAGGGCTTGGCCAGAGTGAGTGGGAGCAGGAAGGGATCTGGAAGGCAAAGGGACACCAGCCCTGACCCACCATGACCCAGTCCCACAGAAACATGAAGGGAGATGCTCCAGCTTCCCATTTTCAGCCACCCTCCCACTGTCCCACCAGCTGAGGACACACACACCCTCAACGCTGCCTGGTTGTCCTCCATGTCAGTCAGCACATTTGTACTTGGAAAAGCCAACAGGAGGAGGAGCCCAAGGAACCCAGGAGGTCCTTGGCCTATTGGAGAGCCCCAGTGAATAAACAGCAGCAGTCTCACCACATAGCTTGTTGCCAAGCTGGCAGGGCAATGGGACCAAGGGAAGTACTCACAGTTTGAAGAATCATCATTTCAGTTGGAAGGACCTTTGGAGGCCATTTGCCCCAACCCCAACATCAGATACTGACAGCAGAGGTATCGCTGACACCCAAGAAGGCTTCAGGCACCAGCTCTGTATTGTCCCCCAACCCAGCCTTTCACGCCCTGCTGTTGCTGCCCTGCACCTGTGTGCCCTCTGTGGCTGGTCAGTGCCCCTGGGCACTCCATGGCTCGTTCCCTGCAATGCTGCTCACCTGTGCTGCACAGCTGGAGCCACTCAGGGATGAGCCACAGCCCCACCCCAAGCACCACTCACTCTGTGCCTACACAGATGTAGCATTCCCGACACTGATTCAACGGGAAAATTCCCTGTCTCAGCCTCCTGGCCTCACCACAGGGTCACTGGCCATGGCAAGTCTGCATTATTGACTTGACATCCAGTTTGCTGCCCTCCCTCTTGCCACAGGCACTGTCCCTCATAAACACCACTGCCCTTGCCATTTTCCTGTTAGACATGAGCTCTGAGGACACCTGATAACTCTAACAATTATCCATCCCAACAGCTGATAACTCCAAGAGCCAAACCACAACTGACAGGCCACATGCAATCTAAGCCCCAAGTGTCCTCTAATGGACCTAAGGCCACGGTGCTGTCACTCGCAATTTCCTTTTGTTGTCATGTTTTTGTCACACTTTCCCCATCCCCAGACATGTCTGGTGTGCCACCAAAGCTGGTTTCTCTCACTTTGCATTTGCTAGCAGCCAGCTGGGGTCCCAAAGTGGTGGACTTGGAGATGGGCAGTGTGAGGAGGGCAAAGCACCTGATCTACATGGATGAGTTATAAAGTTTGTTTAATTGCTTTTCTGAACTGCTGAAGCCTTCAAATGAAATCTTCATTTTCATAACTTGAGCGAAACATCTTCTAAGAGACTTTTCTAAAAGGGACTCTGAAAAACATATTAAGTCAAGACAAAAATGCTCCATTATTGGACAGGGTTGTTACAAGAGAATGCAACTGAACTATTTTGAACTTTGTCTTCTCTCTCACATGCATATTTTCAGTTGTCTCCTTACTGGAAAATCTCACACTCGCCTGATTTTCAAGTACTTAGTTTTATTTTAGAATACTTTTTAAATTTAAACACCACACAGAGCCTGATGGTAATTCAGCATACACAGTTGTATTTTATTTTTAGTGTCACGGCAGATAATTTTTATAACAGGGATTCTGAATAGCTTTTCCTCATCATCCATAATGTTTTTTGGTAGTAAGCCTGCATAACACAGTAAAAAAAAAACCAAAACAACCATTTCCTTTTTGGTAAAGTACTCTATTTCTTATGAAATATTTTTGCAGAATAAGATGGGTACAGATTAATTTCAACTGGTAGATCTGTAAGTATCATGACTTGTAATCCTAAAGAGTGAATACAAAGCTCCAAGAAATTGACGCATAAATCCTGCCTGAAAATTACCTGGAATATATTTTTTTTCTTCTAATGGTATTAACTTTTTCTTTGGCAGTACATACAGGTACTTGGTTTTTTTATCCATTCTGTAGGATCTATGCATTGCTGGTACTGGTTAAAAAACCCTGTTTTTTTCTCAGTTATGGGTACATAATATAGGAAAAACACAAAGGGGATGAACCAAAACCTAAATATTGAAAATACTACAATGATCTTTTTGAAAACTAGATCAAAATTTTTGAGACGCGGACAGGGTCTAAACCACATTACAATCTTACCCCTGTTAAATGCCTACAAAATAAAAGGAGTCTGTAGCAGAGTGGACCAGAGGAAATGATTCCACCTCCCATTACCTTTTGAGGTAATTAAATGAGTTCTTTTTATTCTTTACAAAAGGGGCCCATGCAGACCTTTTCATGGAAAGTAGTTGAGTCCTAACATTCTTTCTTAAAAATATCCAGATGTCCAAAGGGGTTGCATTGAAATCCCTCTTTAGTAAGAAGCCTGGCTTCAGATATCTGAAGCCTTCTCACCAAACCCCAGGATATATATGTGTATGTATATACACACACACACATATATGTATACAGAAATTAAATAGAACAATAGAACAATTAAAGAAAACACAAAAATGTTCTCCTTTTAAATTTCCATTTCAGCTCCTTAGCCCACCAGATTTGCAGATCTTGAGGTTCTCAGAGAAGAGGCTAAAAGCTGGAGAGGAGTAAGGCCTGATCTGACAACCACTGAAAACAGTGAAAAGAAACCTTGTAATTGAGATTCCATGAAATTCTAAGCCTTTTATCTCAAAAAGAAAGAGGAAGGACCAGAAAAGACTGCACGGAAGAGGAACAGGGATAATAACCACAGCTGCTGGATGGCTTTCAGCAAAAGCAGTAATAAATGGGGAGTCCTGTCTGGAGGAGATGCATTGTTTGATTGAGGCCTTTGCATTGACAGACTGAGGAAAAGCCACACTACATGTTGGGAAGTGTAATTACCCACCTGACTAGACAATACAGGAGGATATTTTATGAAGTAGCAGATGGACATATGCAGTACCTCATGGCTGCGGCACACTTGAAACATTCTCTAAGCAGATATGGCAACACAAAATGTCACAGTGACCTGGGACCAACTGGAGGAACTTCTGGGCAGAGCAGCTTGTTTCTTTGGAGTCTCCAGTTCTCTCTGACAAAATTTTTGGAGTATGTTAATATTTTACCTTAATATTGGAGAGACTGCAAAGAATTGGTCCTTGCAGACAAGCAGCAGCAACTTGACATGAAGCGGTCGATCAATTTGAGGGGGTAAGGAGGAAATCTGCAGCAGAAAATCACAAATTAAGGTTTATGTCCCAAATCTCACATGTCTTCTCTGGAAAACCTTCTTCTTGAAGTTGTTACTCATGCTACATACGATTTCTGTGCTCACTGGGAAGACAGCACATGCTGCCTGATGGAGCCTGAAATCTCATTGTTGCTGAACAGGCTCAAGCAAAATGCCACAGCCAGCTAATAGATCCTGGTGTGCCTGATGCATCAACTCCACAAAACCTCTCAGAGTCAGGCCAAATTGCACCAGATGGGGATATCTCCATTAGCTCATCTTCATCAACACCACTGCAGCTCTCTCTGCCAGCTGACCTTTGCATTTAGGAGAAAATTTTCTACCAGACACCCAGATCAAACAATAGAAGATGTGCAGCACTTCTGCTAAAATGCCATGAAAGGATGAACTGGAAAAGCACATCAGATACTTAGAAGCCAAAAAGTAACAGCCACACCAGACTGTTCAAGCAGGCTATGTCACTGTGTGCTGGAAATCTGGGTGGAAGAGCATTTAAAATGAGATACCAAGAGAATTTTCTGCATTGGATGTGCTTCTCTTGTCCTTCCCTATGACATTCAAGCAGAAGGAATTCTAAGGCCCTGAGAGTGACTACATTTTGCCTTTCCACAGAATATTTTCCTACAAGTAATGAATATCAATGTACCAAGGTTAAAGGGTTAGGAAGAAGAGGCACACGGCTAAACAAAAGTACCTGGGATCAGTGGTGTAAGGAGGGATTCCTTTCCAGAAGGAAAAACTGCAAGACATCACACTCAAGTAGCAGTTCACCACCTCCAAGTGCAATGTACCTTCAAGGACTTAGATTTTTGACCGGGTTTCCCACATTCCAAGGCAATTTTGCCTCCACAAGGAAGCACCCACAAATGGATCCTGCACAGAAGGTTCCACCCAGGGAGAGCTCCCCTGGCAGGAGTTGTCAGAGGTAGGGAGTTCTCATTTTCTGAGCCCTCACTGACATCTGACCCTCCTTGCAACAGGAAGTAATCTAGAGAGTCACCTTGATAGAGATAGTATATTAAAGAAAAAGAAGAAATATTAAGCAAGAACAATGAGGAACTCTCATCTAATTACTGTGTAGGAACATGCATTTAGAGAAAGGAAATTAATGTGTGACAGAGCCAAGGAAAGCTAAGGCATAATCTGAGGATTTCTAGCATAAACATAATCACTGGGATATTATCCTTGACTGGCTTCAGCAATTTATATCTGCCCACACCTGAGTAAAATGGAATTTAGATGGACTCTAACTCATCTTGAAACACAGCTTTTTGAAAAAGAACCATCACAGCTAAAGGAAAGCTGTCTGTCTTCCCCTCTTGCCTCAGAAGAGACCACCTTTGCTATGGATAATCCTTCCAATAAAATGAAAGCAGAGATGCTTGCTCTTGGGTACCTACCAGGCTGAGGAATCCTGCTCCAGCTGTCCCTGCAGCAGCCAGGACCATCTGCCCCTTTATACTCATTGTTTCCAAAGGAGGCTGAGGTGGGGAGGTTTAAAACGTAAAGAGGAACAGGAAATTGCCTTGATTGATTGGACACACGGGGTTAGAGACTGAGGAAAAGAGAGGAAAAAAGCCCCGCAAATACTCTTCATTTCTTAAAATGGCGATATTTATTTGTTAAGATAATGAATTTCAAATAATGAATAACATAATAGTTAACTCCGAAAAACTTCATCAAAATTAAATGAAACAATGAGCCTGTCTCTTCTGATCATGCTCATTAAGACTCCGCAGCCATGAAAAAAGGTATGGGCTACTATAAAATCATTGTTTCCATCCACTTGCACAAACATTATAAATAAGACTTTCCTTATAAAAAATCACAGAAGATGCTTGTGGCACATTTTGTAAAATGCAACTAGAAAAAGACAAGATATTGTTAATAAATAATACATTCAATAACAAAGCAATTTTTGCTATTAAGAGACATCTAGACATTTTGGAGTACAGTCACCATGAAACCACCTGAAAAAGGGACATTCTTCAAAGAAGCACTGCACAGTACTTGAAAAATGAACAAATTCTACTGACATAATCATAGAAAATACGTTATTGCCGGGCAAAGAAAGATTCCCTTAGTCCTTGAATAGTGTTGGCTGAACAGCAAACATTTGCTACATTGGAGAGTGAATTAGATTGAAGCCCTAATCACAAGACTCAGAACAATACCACACTTTAGGATGTTTAACACACTCCACACAAATACCTTTGCCCCTGAGCATGCCAAAAAACCAATGATTTGAGATGTTCACCCATGTGCTCCTGTCATTTGGACATGCTATCCAGCCTGTAAAGCTTACCCACATCAGCAATGAGACAATAAATATTACATGCTGGGTACTGGAGGTAAAACAAATTCATGGAATTATGCAATCTCAGGGGCATAATGGTTTGCTTATCTACTTTAAAATCACCTGAAGACATCGAACTACCACATTACCATCACATTTTTTCAATAAACTGGGCAAGAGAAGAAGGAATGCAAATAAAATATGAGAATTTAACAGCTAACACTGACATTACATGGCTCCCTTGGGAATATTGTGTGAGAGAGCAAAAATGGCAACTCTGCCCGATCCCTAAACAGCCCGGAGAAACCTTCCTGTCTGTCCTGCCAAAGCTTTGCATGCCAGCAGTCCTGTAAACCACAGACTGATCCCAAATCAGCTTGTTTTACGCAAACACTGGGCTCCTTGCCACCTCTCACTGAAGTTCTGGTAGCACTGCTGATCCAAGCACACTTCCCTGAGCACTGCCCCTCCTGGCAGCCAGAGCAGCTGCAGAGCAGGAGGTCCCAGATGTGCAGGTGGAAGCTCGGGGAGGTGACAGCCAGCACCCTCCAGCTACAGGGAGAAGCCAACAGGAGGTTTCAAGCAGTGCTCCTGGGCTGCTTGCCTTCAGATGACATAGTCTACTCCCAAGGTACAGCACCAGGGACTTGGGATAACCCAGTGATATTCCCTGGGCCTCTGGCTAGGCAGATATACAGGATGACTGCAACTTCAGCAAATAGTGGTGCCCTGTGAAACAACTGACTTCTCTTAAATACCTCCGTGAGGTAAACACAAAATTCATAATTTTGAAAAAACCTTTGCCTGGCCTACTTCTGTTCTGGCCAAGCACAATACTTCCCCAAGTTCCTTTCAAGTGGCTGTGCCTACAAGAAATGGAAGGGAATTCTCAGGGTTTTAGTTTGCACTTCCACTTCTAGCCGTAAGCAGCAAAATGTAACAAACCACAGTCACTTATCTCCTGGCACAGGCACAGACTAGTGGATGCAGGATGTGGGTTGAGGGCAGGTAATGCAGCTGTGGCATCACCAGTGAGCCTGATTGATCTCCCAGCCAGTGCAGCCTCCTGGGCCCATGTCTGGGAATAAATCAGATGGAAATACAAACAGATTGTCCCTCCCAGTGCTGGAAAGAAGATTTAACTTTAGGAACAGAGCAGTTTGTTTATTACTATCCTAATGGTAAGGGCCATGTTACCAAACCCGGGTCTGAGAAGGAAAAGCAGCCAAAAGGGGATGTGGTTCACTGCAAAACCCGCTAGCAATATCTTCTTTCCACTTCCCTTCTCTTTTCAGTATTTTTACACTACAGAGCTCCTACTAATAATCCATCTCAGGGAGACAACATTCACATAAAGACATGCAAGTTTTTACATTCATCATCATCCACATGCTACATTTCACAGTTCATTATCAGAGCAATGTACCGCTCTAGAAAAACATCACAGCAAGGCACCTTTCATTTCCTTGGTGTCTTTGTTTGCTTGCTTTTCTCTGGAGCTTTCAGAAACAGCCAGATGGAAACAGCATTAACACAGGTTGAAGCAAAGTGTCTGGTATGTGTAAAACAAAAAAGTTTAGAAGTCCTTGTAAGTCCATGAGACATAAAATTAAAATAAAAAATGCTTGCATTTGTGCCAAATGTTTTTATTATTTGGGGTTAGAGTTAGTTTTAAGTTCCACTTTGCAGAAGGTCCAGAGATTCATCATGTTACCCAGCCCAACAGGACTGGACGCATCTGCCCTGCTCCAGTCTGGAGACTGTGTCTGTGTGAAATGGTGGGACAGTCACCCTGGCAAGCCCAGTGGAGGGGACCTTTCCAAGTCCTGGCTCTCACTCAAGCTGGGGGTGCTGGCAGGGGACCCTGAATTCATTGCTCCAAAGTTAAGAGACCTCTCTCCTGAAACAGCTGGAAAACAGAGACTGATACAAATCAGGATTATTTAAATGGTTCTCCTGTGCATGTTATATGCACAGTTGGCAACCATGGTGCAGATTTGGTCTCAAAATTTGCCTGTGGCTTTAGTCCAAAATGTACCCAAAAGCTCTTCATAAAAAGAAATTGCCAGGGTGATACTGAATATGTGAAAATTTGGTCTGGTAAGTTTTGCCCCTACATGAAGACTGGACCTGTGCCCATGGGGATGTAAATCCAAACATAATATTTGATCACACTAAGGACTATTGAACACATTGAAAAGCAAATTTCAGATGCAATTTCGGCCTTACAAGAAAAAGTCCATGATTTGTCTGGTATAGTTTTACAAAACAGAAAATGACTCTATATTTCCTACTAGCTGGAAAATCATTAAAACTGGTTGTTGTTTTATGTAAATCAGAGTGAAATAATTATTAAGGATTTGGTTGAAATTCAAAAGCAAACTCAAATTCTACATCAGGTAGCTTTCAAAAAGGCCGCTGAACTTTTAATATATATTTGACATTCTTACCTCATGGTTACGGAACTGGGCCTGGATAAAAGAAACTTATCATACTACTTAGATCTGTAGTTATTCTTTAAATAATAGCTGGCTGTATGATATAGGGGTCTGCTTAAATATGGAGTAGAGACTAGACAAGGTAGAGTCTTGTTAGTCTCTAAAAAAGGGGGGAAGGGGATAGTGCCAAATTGATTTTTGCCTTTTTCCTTTTGTATGTATTCTCTGTATTCTTTACACATCCATTTGTAGTTCTGCAGCCTATTATTGTATTCTAGCTCATTTCCCCAGTACATTTCCCTGCCCTGATGGGCAGAAGGACAAATGACATTCCAAGGCCCCCATCCTATCTTGGTTCTCCCTAGGAACCAAGCCTGAGACCAGCTCTTTGGGATGTACTTTTATAAACAAAGTTTAGCTCCCATCTAAGGGGAGGGGAGGCAGGGTTCAGAGAGGGTTGAACTGGGGGAAATTGTCTCACCACTTATGTCTCTAATTGGTGATTTTTGTCAATTATGCTAATTTTCTGAACTTATAAAACTGTATTCAGTCTGTGGGGCGGGTGTGGGTGTTCTGTGGATATTTTCCATATCTGCCCCTGGAAGCCTCCAATAAAGACCAGCCTTTATAATGCCTATACTGACATTGTCTCCAAAGTTTCTAGGTTCTTTAAGGCATCAGTATCACCAAGGCAGTTACAGGCCCTTGTTAAAGCCCCCCCCCCTTCAAAGGAGAAAACTCCTTGTTTTTCACTGAAGTTGAAAGTTATTTTGGAAATCAATTTCTATTTTATTGACACCTGATTGAGTATGAGTGTACGAAGATAGAAAAAAGATTCAAAATGTAACTATGTTCAATTTAGGATAAAACCCAAAGACACTTGACAGTTTCATAAACCAGGGTTTATGAAAGCCAGAAAATCTTTCAGTTTTTAAAGAGGAAGATTATTTGTTGAGATTTCATCACTGAAAACATAAGTACTGTTATGAAAAGAGAATATTGTGCCCAACACAGAAAAAAAGGTTAAGACCAACTTGAAGAAAACAGCATTTGAGATTAGAATAATGCCTTAGAAATAAATTGTCATTTTAAAGCACAACAGAGAAGAAAGAAGTATTTCTTCCTTGCAAACACTATCAGAAAAGAAGAATTGCAGTTGAAAAGCAGGGGGGAAAGATCATCCCATTCCATCAATAAAATCTAATAAAATTATTTGATGAGTGGAAGCACTCACATACATCAGATCCATCAAGAGTAATAAATTGAGGATATCCAATTCCCAGTTACAGCCAGTGAATGGTGAAGCTTGCCAGTGCTGAAAAATCCTTTTTTCATTTGCACTTGGCTCATCCAATGCACCTGACAAATGCAGCAGCTCATGGATCACTTCCATGAGACAAAGACGTGACACAGATCCTGACTGGATTTCACCCTGTGATGCCTTTGTGAGGCAGAAGTTTGAAATGCAGTGAGATGTTCACCTTACAAAGGCAACCAACAAACAGCATACACTGCTCAAGGCCTATACTTGTGGGGAAAAAAGAATTGGTAGATTACAGAATTATGACACTTGGACTAAGTATCATAATCTGACCGTGCTTTAAAATTATTTCAAATTTTCATAAGATGAATTCCCTCAGGTTTGAGAACAGTCAACTAGTTAAAATCCAGGCAATTCTATTGAACACTCTATTGGACATTGAGTCAGAACAGTGAAAGAGAGCAGAGAATCTGCTTTATAAAATGAAGGGTGTGGCTGAGAGGAGAAAACCTTTTCTCTTTATAAATGCACAGCTTTTCCCTTTCCTGCAATCCAGGTGTTCCCTGAACACAATGTTCCTACTGTACTTCCTAACAATGGTGGAGGATTTTAACACAAAAGCATAAATTCACTCAGATAAAAATGGTAATGCATTTGCTTGTTTTCATTGTTCAAAACAGATAACCTTAATAAAATTTCTGTTTTGTTTTTTTTTTCCACTTTAATTCCCAAGCATGAGTTAATTAATTCTCACAACATCTGAGCCAAAAGTAATCTCCATTCACCTAACAGAGAAATCACCATGGGAAGAAAGACTTCAAAACTCTGGGATAAGGAGCAGTTTCCACTACTTCATTTAATTATGAGTTAATAGAGCAATTAGTACTCGGAAGATGTAAAATGCTGCATACAAATATTGATAAACCTGAAGTGGTTTTTGCCTCTCTGGTAATTTTTTAGGTTTAGGGCCAGAGGAAAGTTCAGTGTAGTGCAGAGAAGATTTTAAGCAACTTGTGAACAGAGCAAGTTTCACCCCTGCACAACAAGAACTGAGGGAAAGAGAAGCAAAATAATTAAGACCTAACATCAAATAACAACTTTGGGTTCCAAGCATCTAAACCTATGCTTCCATCCCTTTACCTTTACCAGAAATATTGTGTCTTTTTGGCATTCATCTCCTTTCTGATCTTTGCCTACTTCTTTAGCCACCACTACTGAATGGCAGCACATAGACAATCACAGATTTCAGAAGAGCTGAACCTCTGTCCTGGGCTTGGTGGTTTTCCTTTTTTTGACTACATTTGGAGTATAATTTTTTTTTTTTGTTTGTGTGTTTGTTTAATTTTTCTTAGTCTAAGGACACCACATGGGACAATCTAGAATTGGAAGCTTTGCAGAAATATGGACTTGAATACAAAGGTTGAAGTGCACAATAAGCTGGAAACCAGGGAAAATTCCCATATCTTTTAACATAGTTTCTTTAGTTATTAGTACATTTTAGGAGAAAAAAAAAAGAGGCTATTTTTCACATGTAAAATTTTTGCTTTTTTTTTTCCTCTAAATGATTTGGAAATAATTATTCAACATAGTAACCAGCATCTGAGCTATAAACTTCAGGCTATTTTGTTTATATTTATATAACTGTGTGCCTATCTATTATTTAGGGAGTCTCCGGAGACCTCTGAAAAGGGTAAGAGCTCTCATTTACTTTTTGTTCCATTTTCAATGCAAGGTGACATGTGTGAACAAGGAAAAAAATCTCCTGTGTCTGCCTCTGCATGGAACAATTACTGGAAATGCTTATGGAGTGGGAGCTTCAAGAGCACTGAAAGCTGACCTAATCCAATATTACCTCAAAGGGGATTTCATTATTGATAGAAATCAAACCACAGTGCTTTCTGCACTCTGCAGCATCAGGGAGTCACCTTCCAGTGACCTCCTCCTACATGCAAGTCTCATACTCAGCTAAGATGGCTTTTGGATACTCAGATAAAATGATTTTTATGTATATGTTTTTGTAACAGGCCAAACCCTGCAGTGACCAAACGATAATACACTAAAGGACATAATTCCCAGGCATTTCCATGCTCCTTGTGGCTTTCAGTACAAAGCTCAGGCCTTTAAAATCAGTCAACACATGACTGATCTGTAGGATCAGAGTCCTTCAAGGGCCCTCACAGACTGAAGAAATATCACTCCACAGAGGGAGACATCAAGCAGGCAGAGCTGTGGCTAAAATATATATAATATTTTTTTTTTCCTGTCAGTGCAGCACACTCTGTATCATCTGCCCAAACTCTACAACTCAAGAGGCAGGAATCAACTCACGTGCTCAAAGGCGTCCTACCAGACTACTCCAAACCAGCATCTCCTGGCAGTTTTACCCTGCATATGATGGGTACCCAAAAGGAAACGTGTGCTCCTGATGAAGAAGTGTTTATTTTCAGCACATGGAGGGCTTACAAAAAAAAAAAATTCAAGCATTTCCTATAAGAATGCATGCACAGAAGAAAAAATAAGTTGTGATTATGGCACTTTTGCAGAACACCAAAATCTTTGTTGGGGATATCTGAGTAGAGACTCAAATTGGTGTCTCAGTACTGCAGATTATGCATTTATTTTCAGTGAAGAATTTTAATTTACTATCAAGAGAATCACCCAACAACAAAGTTTCCTGCAGAAGGAAGATTCCTTAAGTTGTTGATAAGAATTCAGCTTGAAATGTAACACAGTTCTATAATTATTTCCTTCCAATTAACAGAAAATGATGCAACTCATCTCTGCTATGGGTCCCACCTGACTGAAACAATTCATTGAATATACAATTAGAAATCTGGACAGAAGGAACTGTCCAAAAGGTACTCCAGTGTTTTACTGAACACCATCTTTTTCATAAGCCCAGAAAACAATCACAACAAACTGCTTTCTTGAACTCACTCTGGATTCACTCACAGGAGTTAAATCCAGGATAAAGGGGGAAAAAAGAGTTTAACTTGGAAGATGAAGGCCTCAGATAACACAGTAAATTCCACATGGTCCAAATGCTAAAGGCTCCCTTGCTTTAGAGGGTCCCAGAAAGGATAAATAGTCAGCTCAGCAGAAAGCTGACCCCCACAGCAGAGGGAGTGCACAGTCAATAATTAAAGATGCAGCTTTAATGGGCCTTCCTGAGATCTGCCAGGCATTTCAAGTGCTGCTAGGGGCAGGCTGGTCTCCAAAGGGATGAGCTACCACCATTTCCAGCAAGCCCAGCACTCCTGGCTGTGAAGCAGGACAGGGCTTACCATGCCATGGGTCATTACCTGGGGTGATGAGCTGGCCATGAGCTGCACCCCCTGGTGCTGAGCCCAGGCAGGGGGGCATTGCTGGGCACTGGGCACAGCCACAGCAGGGGCTACGAGGAACAATCAGCCTTTTCCAGCAGGGGAAGAGCTCCAGCTCCCGCTCTGTCCTGCACAGCTGGGCCTCACAGCCACAGCTGGAGCGTTTTCACAGTCCTGCAGAGAGCTCAGAATGGCCAGAAGGAGCCTGAATCTGGCAGTGCCTCGCTCCTGGCTGCACCACACCAAGCTTTTTCAATTAGCAACACATTTCTTCCCTCATCATAACAGATGAAGTGCAGAGTGAAATTCATTCTAAAGCACATGCATTAAGCTGAAGAGGCTGAATACACCAGGGCTCAGCCTGCTGCAATAAAAGCTGATGAAAATGAATAATGAGAGAGGAATGAGTAGCTGCTTAAGTTCTCACTGCTGCCAAAAAATATTAGCTGGGGAGGATAGGTTAAGCCTCCTGTTGGCTCTTGGCATTCCACTTAGGGAAACAAGTTTGTTAATATTTAACAAAAAGAACTCTAAGTCTTTTACTAATTGTTCTGTTGAGAAACTACAAAAAAGGCAAACATGATGGATTCCAAGAGATAAAATATGGGAATTCAAGGGAACAGGTATTATTTTACAACAATTGCCTTGAAAAACACATCCTTCTATTCTCTTTCTCTTCTCCAGTGAGGGAATTACCAACACGTGGATGAAGCCCTATTTTTTTTATTTGGAGCTATTTTGAGCTCTTGGTGGATATGTCAACAGTCTGAAAGCAAAGCTTGTTCAAACTACAAAACATTTAGCTGCCTTATGGCAGGGATTTTTAAAATCACACTTCCATCCCCTAAGGGAATGGTTGTCTGGAAAGACAGGGAAGAGAGATCCTTTAGGATGATGGTTTGGGGCAGAAATAGAAGTCCACATTAAGAGGAGGTGACTGCACACTAGGACAGCTACAGTACCCAGAATACCTCTCAAACCACCATGGAGATGGGGAACAGGCATTTCTGGACAAAGCCTGATGAACTTTGCTTACCTGGAAGAATCAGCTAATGGAAACTCCACCATGTGAGCTTTTGAAGGAGGCCATGACTCAAGACAGCACCTGGTTAGTCCATTTTATATCTGTGTTTTGATGGGACTGGCAGGAAAAACCAGCTTGTCCTTCCTATGACCTGGACTTCTTCCAATATTTACTAATCTATTAAGCTGAAGAAAAGTCAGAGAGGCAGCAAAAAGGTGACATTCCTGTCACCACCTTAATTTTCCTCACTTCTAGATAAAAAGTTCCCTTACACCTTAATTACAGGCAAGGGTGAGCCTGATACTAGGTTAGTATCCATGAAGCTGTTTCCAGGAGTGGTTTTCTAGAACTACCACGTTTCAGGACACTAAGTTTCAAAAAGCAGATACTTTGCTTAGTTTCAGCTCTCACAGAGGTGCTACTCAGCTGCCTAGAAAACAACATGAATTTTGAAGAAAATAACAAAAAAGATGAAAGTAATCAAGTAAAAAAAAAGGCCAATATTTCCATAATCTGTAAAACTTTAGCTGTAACAGAGGCTTAGACCTTTGACTTTAGTAGCTGCCTCACACCAAACTTGTTATCTTCATTCCAGCAAAAAAATAAAAATACAACATTCATGAGCAAGAGTTCTTAGCACTGTAACAAAGTCTGTGCCAAAATTAGAGATGTTTTTATTCTCATGAGCACACCTCCCACTCCCTTCTCTAGGATTTTGCTTTGCTGGTTTCTGTTTTGCTTCCTAATCAACAAGGAGGGAAAGTTTCACATAGTTTTGTCACAAGTTCAAAAATTGGTCTTGATTTCCTCAAAATATATACAGCCCCAAAAAGATTGTAAGAAGAGGGATTTCAGTGCATACCTTTCTTGTAAAGGTATTTAATTTATTCTCCTTACAAACATGGGACAATGATTGCTCCACAGGCAGAGCAATATTCCAGCACTTCTGTCCCTTGGCAGCTCTATGATAAAATTAAAAACTATGACTATTAACAAATGATTTGGCCAGCCTGAACCAGATTTTATTGAAGATTAACTACAGTGGCTTTCCACCTGGCAGATTTGTGCAGCTTTAGCTACACTATGAGAGAAACCCAGGGACTGACAGCAGAAACAGAGGTGCTGCAGGAGGGAATTTCACTAAAAAGACATTAAGATTTCAAAAGACTTCACTCAAAATACAGCAACACAAGCAATGACCTCCCTCCTCAAGATGGATAAATTCTCAGGCCCTTCCATGCCACGCCGTGTTTGATATCAGTGTTCCTGCACATGGATTGCCCTCCTCCACGACATCCCCAAGACAGGCTCCACACTCCACAGGAATGGAGAGCCTTCACTCCAACATTTCCTCAGGTAACAGCCACTCTTATGTTCCCAGCTGCTTGGTTTTGTCTTTTTGACTGTTCTTGCCACAGAAGACTTGCAGTGCTCTCCTGCATCCCTTTTCACCTGCTGGGCAAAAGGCTGATTGCTGGCCAGCGTTTCCATGGACTGACAAGTCAGCTAAACCAGATTTTGCCTCTAAAAAGTGGCATTTATTTTTGTCTCTCTCCTTTTCTCAACTGCCAGTTTTCAAGTTACAGAAAAATGTTTACCCTTGAAGCCATTACTTCCTCACCAAATGTGGTTGCCTTTGTACTGTGTGTACCAGTTATACTCACTGTACCGAGATGTGAACAGGGCCAGAACCAGAGACTTCTCCAGTATCAGCCGCACATCACACAGCCTGGGCGCCTCCTGCCCCATAATTCCTTGGAAGCTATCTCCTGGCAAACATCAGGACTGCAGACACCAGAAGGGACCTACAAAGGCTCAGTCAAATTCTACCATAACAAGCAGCAAGGAAAATATTTTACTTTCAAATCCTTTTTCACCGAGTCCCTACACCATAGGTAATGCACTAATGAAACAGAATGAATTATCAGGTGAGGTTCCATCAGTGTGCTGACTCTACTTTTAATGAAAACATGGACAAAGATAACATGGGCTATGAGGTACATTCAGAACAATACTGAGGTACTATCAGAACAGTAGCTAGAACACTCCAAAATCTCCACATTACCCTTCAGCATTGTCCTGTAATCCTACAAAACAGTGCCCACTTCATGCTTGGAATATCCTTATTCCAAAAGAAAATTTTTATTATGAAACATAGGTTTAAAAATAAAAACATGATTATTTTTCCCCAGTTTCCTACACAGAGTTGAACTACTCATATTTAAAGAAGAGCCATGGATTTAACTTTTTTTAAAAAATTATTTGTATCTATAGAACTTGCAGTTGGCACTCTACAAAGAGAGACCTTATCAACACTTGAGAAGACACATTCCCCAAAATACTAGAACTTTGGAGCTAGAACAGAACAGGAAGTTGTCATGGAGAGTTGATGACAGTTTTGTTGTTCCAACACATTGACTAGATTTTCTCTGACAAGATCATAAGAAAAAGAACACTGATCTGGATTTTTCAAGTTAATGGTGGTAACATCTTGCAGCTTAAATTGCGCGGCAGACTGAGCGGGGATTCTCCTCTTATCCTCCAGTGTTAAAGCAAACAAACAAAATGATTTCTCATTTCCACAGTGAGAGGACCATCTGCTGCCCAAGTAATAACCCAAAATAAAACAGTCCTTCAGGCACTGTGCACACTGACAGGATTCACCACTGTGAGCAGGGCTGCCTTGCATCAGGCATGCCCTTCCTTTTTTCGTTTTTGTTGCTGGCTGTGCAGCTTTTTGGTGCTCCCAAAGGCTGTTTTATTTCCCAGACTCTCTTTAAGCAGAGACAATCTCGTGTGAGAAGTACAAGTCTTTAAGGCTAACATTACAATCCAAGCAGAAGAGCAAGTCACACGCAGAGAAACGATTTTCAAAGCTTCGACTAATTTTAAATGACACTTACATTCATTTCTGCAATTTTTCCTGCTGTAAGCACATGAAGAACCTCATTCTACATTCCATTGAACCCCTCAAATACCCTCAACAGTCCATGAACATCTGGAGTCCAAATGAACACAGAATTAATCCCTAAGGCTGGACAGAAAAACAGGTCAGGAACCATCCCTGCTATGAAAGTCACTGCGGAAATCTTGCAGCAGGTCACTGAAATCAGGCTGCACTTCACTGCTGGTTTTGTAACATGCTCTCTTTTCAGACCAATTTGCCTTAACCAGCTCTTGCCCACAGTACAGCACTGGCATAGCTGTAAGTGCAGTGACCTGAACCATCCTGATAATACCAACAATACATAGGTCTAGCCATCCTCAGTAGCAAGGCATTCCTATGACATTCTAACCAGATTCAGAGCACCTTCACTCTCCCAAGAGTCTTCAGAGGAGCTGATGGTACTCAGCTCCTTGGGCTTTTAAGCCCTTCCTTTTCCTTCCTCGGGGGAGGGGATGACACATCAAAAATAAAAGGAATAAAAGGAAAAGAAACCAAGGAGTCAATGACACACACGTGCTGTCCTACACACACACCCCCAAACAGAGGAAAAAAGCACAGAAAAAGGAAAGTTCTACAGGGTGCTGACCTGGAATGAAATGGAATTTGGAAGAGATAGTCATATTTGGCACTGTCAGCAAAAGCTTATGAGTGGCCCGGTGACTCTCTGAGCCTTAATGCCCTTTTTACACTTGTCACTTAAAAATGTCCCTGGAAAGTTCAGCTGTGCTGCTTCTGAGGTTTTTTTCCCACCACTGCTGAATGGACTTGATGGAGAGATACATTTCATCCTCTCCCAGTTCCAAAAAGCACTAAACAATAAGGACATATTCCATTTAGCCTTCAAGTAGCATTTTTATGGTCCATGCAGATCCCTTTAGAAACAACCAACATAAAACAGAACTCTGTCGGAGAGCGCGGAAATTAAAAACTACTGATCTCCTGAACTGTGATGATCCTCAGGGTGAAGGCTGGGTTAGAGCGTCCTCGCAAGGTTCCAGCTGCATTCTCAGCACACCGCTTTTATGAAGGAACCAAAGCTGTAGGAACTCCTCGGGCATGGCGTGGAACCCGGAGTCGGGCAGGACATTGTCATAGTAATGATGGCTGATAAACTTCCCGTGCAGGTCCACCGAGAAGGGCCAGAAGCCGTAGATTGTCACCTCCTCGCACAGCCCCAGCGCAGCGCTGACCAGGAAGAGTCCCGTGGAAAGGCGCTTGGCGTGAATGCCTTTGCTCTTCCAGAACTTGCCGATGTCCCGCAGGAAGTTGGGGTTGGCAAACAGCACGGCCTGCTTGGCACCGAAATCCTCCAGGGTGTAGTAGACACGCAGGGAGGGCCCTGTCCCCGTTTTCATGGAGAAGGCTGGCATGTAGATGTAGCTGTGGTTGTAGATCTTCACACTGTCCACAAAGGCTTTTCGGGACCACAGCAGATTCTGGAACCTGGAAAATCACAAGGGAAAATGGGCTGGTCACACATGGGTTTTCCCAGATATTTCACAATCCACCTAAGGGCTGCTCCTCATACCCATATTTACAACTCACTGCACACCTTTTCCAAGCCCAGAGAAAGTCCAGACAAACTTCTGGCTGTCTGATACTGCCTCTTTTTTGAAAACAGACACCCAAACAGAGAGTTGAAAACTATCTGGTACCCTGCTAACTCCAAAACCTTTCTGATTTCATCTTCCTTAAAAAAAAATAAATGAACACTGACAACATTCCATCAGACTTAATCCTTTTCAGCATCAACTGTCCAAAAACCAACTTAGATTTTTCAGGTATGGGAATCTATAAAATAAATTTTCAGATCTGTCTTGTTCTTGTTCTTAAAGGCAGACTAAATTAATCTGTACATATACCTTGCTCTCCTAAAATTAGATTAGGAGAGCAAGGTATATGTACAGATTATTTCTTTGATATCAAAGCAGCACATTACAATTTGTTTAATTGTCAATAGCTATTTGCTGAAGGCTGTTTTATTGCTGATGTTTGACTGACAAACTGCTCCACAGCCAGGATCATGGATTACAAGGTGGGGTTTCCTCCCCACCTTTATCACTTGACCATGTCCAAAGTCTTCAGAGTGAGAATCTTACTACACGAAGAACCACTTCTGCCCAAGCCTCACACACTCCTTTCATTGCAGCTAGGGTGCTCCCCTGCATGTGATCCCCATTTTTTCCTCAGCTCCCAAATGCCCATGTTGCTGCCTCCTCTCACTGTTTCCTGCGGCCAAGGCAGATGTGTCATGACTAATTCCCTAGTCACACACCAGCAGAGTCAAAACAAGAAAATTAAGTCAGCAGCACTGGATTTTTTTTTCCCTTTCTGTTGCGCAGGCAGAAATAGGTATAATAATATGTTTTAAAATGGTTATAAAGAGATCAATTTTATGCATAAACCTCTTTGAAACTATAATGAGAATGACACAAAGAGGTTTAAATAGAATGCCAAATGACCTCAAGAAGTAATAAACAAAATTTCAGCTGAAATGATTGGAAAAAAAAAAACAAACCCCAAACAGCTTCAACAGGACTGGAATGTCTCATAATATATGCCAGGTCTTCGTGTAGTCTTTGTTTTGGCAAAAAACAAACAAACAAAAATCCCCTTGAAATATTCTTGATAAATTGAAAGGCTTTGTTGACATTTTTAATATTAAATATTTGGTCTCTTTTGCTACAGGTTTGCTACAGGTTCTTGCAAAACTTCCTGCACATGGTATCAGAACGAAGCTGGTTTGAAATCTCAAGTCTGTCTGGCTCTTCACTGGTTCTCTGCTCTGCAGATCTGCTCTTCCTGCATGGTGCTATTTGCTAATGGAGACAAAGCCACTGGCTTCCAAGCAAGATGTCAATTTAACCCCAACCTACAAAAATACCCCCAATAATTTCGTAACTTATTGCATTTGGCACTCTTTTCTATAGAGCCAGCCAAGACACAGCTTAGTGTAGAAGGCCAGCCAAGACCAAGGTGTCTTGGCAGAAATTCACTGTCTGCCTCTTCACTTGGGCCTCTCCCTCCATCACTATCAGACCTATGACTGTTCCCCAAAATTAGCTTTAACAGCCTCTCTTCCCAAGGAGTAGCAGGACAATCTGCAAATTGCCAGGTGCATTAGTTAGCTCCATCCTACCAAGCTTATTTTGTTTCCATCAGGACGCTCTCACTGAAGGGGAAAAAAACAAATTAGAAAAGCAACTTCAAGCTTAATACCTTCATTATTCCCCTAAGTGCCTAGACCCCCAGCACCCAAACTGTTCTAATATCCATAATTACTTTGGAAAGGTCCTAAGGCCAACAGCAAGCTTTCAGTCCCTGCACAGTCACTGGGCACTGCAGGCTCAAACTTCCTTCCACAGCAAAGGGGTGTTAGCAAACACCTTGATGCTGTGGGTCCTTGCAGCTGGGCTGAGGAGGGGCCAGAGGCACATTCACTGTCACCCCTGAAGCACCACGTCCTTTTCCAGTTAGAACTAGTCCACAAATTTTACTGCAGAGGGCAAACAGTTGTGGTTATTCTAAACCTGCATTTTCTAGCAAATTTACCATTCTTAGAAAAGCCCCACGCAGCTCAGGATGAACACATTAAACCTCAGTCTCAGACGGCCAGAGACTGATATTCATTTGCTATTATTGCCACAACATTTGCAATTCTTCTGAATAAATCCCCCCAAAAGCTTTAAAGTAACAGGAAGTAAACAGCAGTGCCATGAGACCAGTGCATGGGAGGGACTCCATGCAGAAGGGACAGCAGCATTTGTCACCCTGCTGCAAACAGTCCTTTAGGAACATCATCACCTCCTGGAAACCCGTGCCTCATTCCAATGGTCTGGATGGCAGTGCTGCAGGCATCCTGCCCAGTTCAGCAGGTGGACACTATACAGGTGGCCAAGAGCCCATGGAGAAACATAAAACCTGCTGATTATGGCTGGGCTGATGGTCTGACAGCCAAAAAGATGCTGCTCATCTTGAGCACCTCACAAGGGAACATATTAGAAACAAATGAAAATTTCTGTTACCTATCTGTAAAAATGGGAGCACTCTCCAGCATTCTGACACTTCACCGGCTGGATAGAAGCTGAGAAATCTGGGATAAATGCTGTGCATAAGCAAGTTTCTAGAGCTGGTGCTGGAAGCTCAAGTGTGTTTTTCTTTAACTCCCAATCCAGACAGGGAGCCCTGCAGGCTTTAGGTACCACAGCACACCCATGCCAGCAGGCAGCGAGAAGGCCACTCCACGCTTGACAAAGACACCAGGAAGGCTTTTCCCTTGAGGCTCTGTAGTGCCCACAGGAGCACGAAGGTGTTTGTCTCCCGCATGTCTTGGCACAGGCACCGCCAGCCTGGTGCAACCCCTGCATCCACACGGGCACAAATGCCTTTCCCTGTGCCAGTCCTCACCCAGAACGAGGAGCTGCTGGTTCCTGGTTAGTCCTGGCCTCTTCCGAGTGTTCAGTCCTCTCAGTGGCACAGCCCAGGAGCTGTGCAGCTCCACCAGACACACACAGCTTCCAAAGAAATGCATCAAACAATCCAGAGCTTTGCACAAGAGTGCATCTCAGGCGACGTTATCTCCCAGGGCAGCTTGGAGCAAGAAACGGCTGAGCTGCTGTCAGGGTCCTGCCCTGACCTTCTGCAATCAAGCTCACACAAACATGTGGTGAGTTGCTAGCATGTGGGCAAAACTGGAGCTGGAATCTTCCAAGCCCTGAGCAGCACCTGGAGACTCCACAAGCAGCTGGGGAATTTGCCATATGTTCCAGCAGCTCCCAGAGAGGCACGAGCGACTGTGAGCCCTGGCCAAAACAGATCACAGCAGGTCCAGCCCAGGCACTTCTAGCTCCACTGCACTCCTCAGTGGACAGTGAACAACTCAGATCACCAGGACCATATTTTTCTCTCAGCTTCCTAGGAAAGATAAACTTAAACCCAGCAACTTTCAGCAGCATGTGGAGGCAGAGCTGCACAGATAGCAGAGAAATAGTTTCCTTGTTTGCAGCTGGAGAATTCCCTCAAATGCTCTGCTCTACTTTTCCAGAGAGAAATATTCATCCAAGAGAAAACTGCTGTGGCACACTGTCATAGGAGAACAACTGCAGACTCAAGAACATTTTTTTGGGGGTTTTGTTTTTAATCTGTTTTTAATGTTCTTACTGATGTTCTTTAGCAGATACTCAGGCACTGTGCTGCTCTCTGGTACTGAGAGACAGTTCTCAGCAACCACAAGGAATTTGCTGCAGTGACATTGAGCTAACCTTCTTGCAGATAATTATGGCAGCATTCCCTTGCATCTTGGTTTCTTTTTGATCTCCCCAGAGAGCCTCTATCTCATGCCTGTGACGATATCTCAGGCACTGACTCTGTTGGCATCTGCAAAGTCACAGGTTCAGCATTCTGGATTAACTGGGAGTTGACTTACCAGAGGGGAAAAAATAAAATTACATAATGAGAACCGCTCAGATGACAAAGAAATAGTGTATTATTTTAAAATTATGACAAATACAGCTCAAGGGAATAGAGCAGAAGGCATAAAGACTTACATTTGTTATGTCCTATGATAAAGAGTAACCTCACAAAAACTATTTAGCTAATTGATGTCAGCATTAGCCAAGAATGGTTTAGCAGTTTGCTGCAGCTGTTGGACTCTGCTTACAGCTGGGGTCACAAGAAGTCAGCTTGCAAACACAGATCTGAGCCTCCTCTGCTGTGACAGAGGGGTGGTACTGCACTCATTCCTCAGAGTGCCATTCAAACAGCAGTGCCCTCCTTTATGCCCCGTGCTCTCACTCATATCCAGCAGTCCTTGATGATGTGCCCCCCTGGGGCTTGTGCAGACAACCTTACTGACACACAGGCTGTGTCCCAATTAACAAATTGTTTCTGTGTGCTCATTCCACGTGTGGGCACTTCCAGCACGCTTTAGGTGCAGACTTTCTACTTGTCCACACAGGGAGCCAGAATTGAGCACTTAAAGCACTATAAACCCATTTCTTATTTTATCCCAGCTTTCCCAGATACACAAGCCACTGTTTATTCACCTTAAGAACTGCTACCTGACTTCAGGATCAATTACAATCCACTAAAGTCAATGGCAAAACGAGCTTGGATCCCCAGTCTTCTGTGTGACCTCATGTCAAACACCTTCAGCAGGAGGGATTCTCTCCTGTTCTCACTCTGGGTCCCTCCACAGGCACCACAGTCACCCAGCTGAGAGCTCATGCCATGAGTGGGCTGATGCTATTCCCATATTTTCCTTCCCCTTTGCCCTTCTTCCCTGCTGGCTCTTTATGTAATAGATGCTTCACTGCTCTCAGGGGTGACTGACTCCCAGACTCACTCCAGCTCATCCCTTCCCTGCAGCCTGCTGAGACCCCACACTGCTGCTTCTTATGGCCAGGGCTTCCAGCCTCCAAGAGCCTGCTCTTCTCTGACACCAATAATTAAAGACAAATTTGCCTCATTCTCCTTCTCATAAACCTTTTGAATGGTGTTTTCCAATGCACAGATTCTGGGCACTTCGACCATCATCTTTAAATAGCCAAAAGGAGGGGAAAACACTATTTCCAGTGACTTTCTGGGCTAATCTGTTTCTTTATGATGCACTGTCCTTAGCATGTGACCTTCAGAATAATGTGATGCATTCAGAAGGTTCAGTGAGACACAGCAGAGCTATGTTTTAATCCTCATGAAGAAGTAGGCTTCTTTTCTGACTGAATTAAGCATTAATTGGAGCTTTTTAAACACCTCCACCCATTCCTCTGTGGCCCTGGAAATACTGGATATAGTGCCAAGGGAAAGCTGACTTTTTCAATGGAGCACAGAGCCAGCTATCCTGTACAGCAAAACAATGAAACATTACAACCAGTCTTCACTGGTATTTTGGGACTGTGTGTGATCCTTATTCTGCCAACTCAAATTAAGATGTGTTTTAAATAGCTACTCTTTCCAAAAGCAGCAGAGGTAAACATCAACCCTTTCTGTTATCTGACAGCCTTCATCTTCGCTTTCAGAAGATGAGCTGCTCATCTTTGTCTGACTCTTCGAAAATTGTGGCTGCTGTAGTCTCACACAAGTGGAAATAATAAAAAAAGGACAGACAGAACAACATGGATGTAAATTACTTGTATTGTTAAAATTACTGCCTGGTATTCCTAAGTCTTCTGAATACTTCCAAACTATTGCAGCTGAAAGGAAGATGGGAAAGTAGGAGAAGCAATGAAATCAGCTAAGAAAAAGCTGGTACTGCCAAACCTGGTGCTACTACTACCAAACAGCACAGAGCTAGGTCTCATATATTTGGCATTGAATTTCACTGGACTGCACACCAGAGAGCTGAGCAGAAACATAACCAGATCACACATTTCCTCGGGTTTTAATAGAAAAAAAACCCGAGGAAGAAAGAATCACAACGAAGCCCAGACACTTTAGGAGATTTGCTTTGGATTAAGACAGTGTCCCTAAGACTGCTGTGTCTTTGGGACAGCAACCAAACAATCATCTCCTGGATCTTTCGCTCCAACACATTGCAGAGACGGGTCCCTGTAGATCACTGCCCACAGGTGCACTGCAGAAACACAAGGCTAATAGCATTACACCTTCCTGATTGTGCTGGCCTCCTGTGCTTTGTCACCCAAACATAAAATCTACCAAGTGATTGCAGTTATGAAAGACCTATTCATAGCTGAGAACACTTTTGCTGAGTCTTTCAGTTCTTTCTTTAACATCATGACATCCTTCAAACATTAATAATTTGCAAATATCAGTGAAGGTGACATTCAACTACATCCTCTCTTCAGACTCTTGGAGCTCTCTCCAAAAAAACTGGAATGAGAGAGGAAAACAGCAATGCTTTAATGAGTATTCTTTTTAAAGGTGCTCTGTGCTACCAAAATTATAAACTGGAGGAAATTACTTAAAACAGTAAATGTTTCAACAGGAATTATAGCAAGAACTGTAACTAGGATGTGCTCTTTTGAGTATGTAAGTACCCTTTTTAAACTTTAGTACAGGAATCACTGGTGCTCTCTGAGACCATGCCACGGCTGCAGCACAAATCCCTCTCAAAAACTGTCAACTAGAAGCTTGGTAAGAAAAGTTCAGACCCATAGGAATATGTGGTGAATCTAAAATACTTGAAATGGGGTAAAATAAATTCACACAACTCTAGAATACATAAAAGAAATATCTGTATTTTTTCAGTTAGCTGCTCCCACTGGGCAACCTCCCCTGCACTCCTAAAGGGACGAGCACTGCAGCTCAGCAATGAGCTAGTGGCCACCTGAGTATGAACAGAGGAGGTGACAAATTGCTCTGGATCCAAACACAAGGCTGAAATTACAGAAAAAAAAGAGAGAAACAAACAATGTCTGACAGACAAGGAAGTCCCTTCCAGTCCTTGGCACACAAAAGCTCAGGCCATTTGTAAAATTCCTGGAAATAAGCCAGGGGAAATCAAACCAGCCCAAGGACTGCAGCTGTAGACCTTCAGAACAAAAGGGCTTTCCTGCCATCTAATACCAATTTACAGCCATCCTGGGGCTGTTCAGCCATGTCTGGAAGCATTAGGTGCTCCTAAGGCTTCCACAGCAGGGTCCAAGGTGCATTGATTGCTGAACATTGGATCTTTGAAAGAGCCTTCTTTCCCTTCTGCAACTCACACACAGAGCCTTAAGGAGGACTAGAAACAAAACCAGTATATTTCAGCTGCACATCCAAGTATTTTCAGCTCAGATTTCCTGATACTTGGTGTAGTTTGTCAGTGTAGTACCTCAGGAAATCTTACTTCCAAATCTTTGCCTAATCTGTTTTCCTCTGCATCCTCCTAACCAATTAGTCTACCAATACATTTTTACTTCATGATTGCCTCAGTGCCTTTGTCCAAAGCCTTTTAAAAATTCAAATATTCTCTATCTACTGGATATTCACGTGCACCAATTCAAAGAACCCCCCAAGTTTTGCAAGAGCACAAACATTTATTCAGGTGTTCACTAATACTACCTTTTACTGTAGTCTCCACCAAATTGCAGATACACTTGAGCCATTTTTCACTAGGACTGTTTTTAAACACTGATACCATTTCCAACACCCTCCAGTCTTCAAGTACCAAGGCAGCTTTCAGTCAGGAAATATACACACTGCTCTTCTTTCATGGGTGAGCCCAGTTCTGCCTACAAATTCACATCCACCCTGTATCTATACCTTAAATTCACATAAAATTATCTCAGTCTCAGCCTGATGAGCCTCCCCATTGGCACAGGGGATGATCTCTGTGTCTTCCACAGTGAGAAAAGGTGCAAACAATTCATACAGCCTCCCTTTTATACCTGTTTTTTATAGCTGGCCAACAACTAACCATACACACACAGTGGGTGGGGGTGGGTGTTCCCTGCTTCTTTTTGGCTTGTGTGGTTGCTGGAAAGAGGTTGTAGCACTAAGCTTTCATCCCTCTGATTAGTTGTTCTTGGAAACTTTTTCTACCTGCTACATAGATAAAATATTTAGTCAGCCAGAGCTTATTATAGATTCAATTTGCTTTGGAAACAACTCCAGCTTTTGGTAGGATGTTTGTCTGTTTCCATTAATCTCCTTTGTCTTTTAGTGAGGTCTTTAGTAACTTCCTGTTACCTTTTCTTAAGCCTTAACAGATGCTTCTGGAACTTGGTTCAGTATGATACCCTTAGGAGAGTCCATTATTTTGGGTAGATCATCCAGATGAATTTTCTAAGATGCTTCTTGGTGCTTAAGACTGAGAATGCTACTTAAACTTCTTTTCAGCACAATCAAACTGCCAAGGTTTCCCCTCAGCTCTGTGTACTGCAGCCTGTACTCAATTTAAATTGCTGTAGCTACAACAATCTTGACCAAAAGGATAGAACAATCAAAGCACAGATAGCTGAAATATGCTGGAGCTTTTTCTAATATCTTCAACTATTTTGAGATCTGTGCAAGTTTTAGTTCCTACACCTTTTTACCCTTCACTAACTTCACTTAAAGGAGATAGTGTAAAAGAAGTAAAAAGCAAACTTTTTTCTTAAGGTAGCAGGAGAGAACTGCTTTTTGCTAGGACAAAATGATGCTTTTGAAAGCCAGGGAGTACTTTAGAGCCCTCTATGCATTGCCTGAGTAAAGTGGAGCACAACATTTAATTCCCTATTTCTTAGTTTCCAAATGCCAGTGAAGAGATGGCAGAGATATTTACATAATTTAGGAGCAACTTGATAATTGTGCTTGGTGGTTTCCCCTATCACACATCTAAAGATGCTATGGCTCTTTTTTATATAATGTGCCATAACTCAGATGTGGCCCCACCTCCTCACAATCTGAAATACCATGCAACAAGACCTTTCTCACTTTTGCTCTCTACCTCAGGGAATGGCCAACCACAAGGAATTGGGATTGAATTGTCAGACTGGATGGAGCTTGACTTCAGAAGACACCGTTGACACTTCTTTCCGATTCAGACAGCACAAAAATAAGTTCCTTTTCTTTAATGCTCAGGGCATTTAATCCTGAATTACAGGAGAGATTCTGTCAAAGGACTTCAGGCAATCATATTAATATTTAATAAGTTCCATGTGCTTTATGTGATTACAATATACACCAAAGATACAAACAGAGTAAGCCATTTTGAAGTATTACTGACTAATCCAACAAGAACAAAAGCTACCATTAGTGCCTTGGCTCCCTGAAGCAGCAGTGACATATTACCTTAAAAAAATATGGATGTGGACCTAAAAGCCAGGCTAAGGGTGTTTTGAGGGAGGAGGGAGGTATGGCCTGGGGTCCACAGCGTAACTCAGACACAGGAAAAGAGAATACCTTAAGGGCACCTGTTAGAGAAGGCCAAAGTATTCTTCAGAGAACTCCAAACTGTAGGTTTGAAAGTAGCTATAAATGTCAGCAGCTGTCTGTCAGCAGCTCCCAAGAACCTGAGGTGGGCCATGAATCACCGGAACAGTCACAACCATAAACTCCTCCTTGAGGAATCAGTCCCACTCCCAGAAGATTTCCAGACACTGGAATGATCATTCAGGGATGATGCCTGACAGACCTTTATATCCCAACAGCTCAGCACACATATTCCCACAGCAGCAACTCAAATAGCACAAGGGGTGAAATCCAGCTCCATGTTTCCACAGACCACGGCCAGAATAATTTGTCTGGTGATGTGCAACACTAGGAAGCTCTTGCTGAGGTTTATATCCATAGGCTTTACCCAGATAATGATTTGGAAAACAAATATAGTTTTTAACAAGTGACATATCTTTATCTGAATTTGTCTCAGGGTCAGAATTTCTCTTTCTTAATCTGCCACTCCAGCAGATTAAGCCCCAGTGCACAGCACTGCTCTGCTTCACCAGGCTCAGCAGTAACCTCACACGCTCCAGTAAATCCAGCACTTTGCCTGCAATACCAACTACTCTTTAGTAGTAGTAACTAGTCACAACTAGTTACTAATAGTAACTAGTCACTAGTAGTAACTAGTCTTGTTCTAAAAATCTGACCATTTTTTCTACTTTCCCCCACATCTGCATTTTTATGTCAAAAATTACCAACCTAAGGAGCACTGTCAAATATGACAAATCCTTTACTTTGAATATACTTTGACATGGAGTAAAAACGCAATCATGAGGATCCTGTCTGGCGTCTTTAAATTGACACAATTCCCCTGGTATCTGTGGATTTACACCAAATTCCATCAAATTAGGATGTAGCTCAGTCTTGATGATCTCATATGCCAGATACTGAAAGTTTCAGGGACCACCAGCACACTGCATTATTCAAGAAGCACACTGAACATACAAGCAAAGACAATGACATCATCTGGATGCACAAGGCTATGGAGATGATTCATCCAGCACAATCATTTGCATTCCTGAGCCAGGTTTAATGTACCAGGGAAAATGAGGGATGGCAGCGACTATGCTGGAGCATGAAGTGATGAAAATAAACAGAGCACTGATGCTGTGGCAAATCAGTGCTGGGTGCTGCTTCCAGAAGCCATTGCCAGTCCCATTTCTAGCTTAATGGGCCTAGGAGCATGCAGTGAAAAGCAAAACAATTTGCAGGAGAGCATGCTGGTGTGCCTAAGGGATTTCCTTTCCCAGAGCCAGCCTGCAGAAGCTCTTCAGCCAATACACATCATCTCCTTCCCGGCTGGATTTGCCCAATGCCACCTCTGCACTCCCAGGCGCTGGAGCACCAGGCAGGGGCAGTGGTGACCTAGTTCAGCTGCACAAACCCGAGGTCCCTGGGCCAGCCCAGCAGCTGGGCCTTTTCCAGCACAATCTGACTCCTGTTGTTTGGGAACAGCTCACTTGCAGGTAGCATCACCTACAGATGGCCCCACCAGTCAGGGAACAAAGGATCACCTGGGTGTAGGGGCTCTGCTAGGGCTGGGTCAGGGACAGATGCTCTGGCAGAGCTGAGGTGCTGCAAGTGGACTGAAGGAGGAACAGAGAAGATGCAAAAAGCTCCTTGGAAATCCTGCAGTGTCAGCACTGTAAGAGATGATGACTTCAGAAGGCTCTTAATGAGCAGTCCTGAAATGCTTCGCCATGTCCTGTAACTACCACAAAATCTGAGATAAAAAATTCAAACGCTAGACTGTCAGATGCTGAAAAAAATAAAATAAAACGAGCAGAAGAAATCAGGGATATCACCAGTGTCCTCCTGCCTCTGAACTATGATGATATTTGCTATATAAAAAGCTCACAGATGATCTTCAGCAGCTATCTGACTGTACTGCAAAATCTATGAGCAGACTCATAATTCACACTCCTGACATGGAGAAAAACTTCTTGCTCAGCCCAGAGGCAGAGAGCATTTTTCTTTCAAAGTCAAATGTACAGACATTGAGTGCAGCTACACCATCTCCACTCTAAATCTTGTTCTAAAAATTGTTCCTGCGAGAACAGCGAGAACTTGTGCAAGTTCCCATTTTCAGGACAATGGTTTTGTAGAGCCTTCCTGTATAACAGCTCGGGACGCAGTGCTGTGACACTGTGAGAAACTGTGTCCCTTTTCTGTTCAGAAGGACCTCGAAGCCAGCAGAAGAACTGGATTCCCAATGCCCCAGCTCCTGCCTGCAGGAAAAGAGCCAGGGCGAGGCCAGCCCAGGCTGGGGACAGGCAGGGCAAGGCTCAGCTGCCAGCTCAGGAAGGGAGGACCAAGGAAGGACAGGAGCTCAGTGCTTCCCTTTGAAGGGTCACAGTAATGTATTCCTCATGCTCACAGGAGGGAATGGAGTCTTGTATAATTCTTCTTACAGCACAATCTGTGCACTGTCCAGTTTTCTACTTTATTTTTACATTTATGCTGACCACAGTGCTATAGGCTTTCACATGCTTTCAACTTCCACACGCATACAAGGTCCCACTTAAAATATCCTGCTTGTCATCCTCTCGGGTTGTATTTCCTTTGGGAAAGCTCCAGGATTCAAGTAGACACCTTCTGATTTACTGTCCTGAATTGGAAAGAAGCCCTCAATTTTCTTCTGCACATTCTGACAATTGAGAGCAGGTTATATTTTCAGATATAATTAGCAGCCCATTGCCTCCACAGAAATACCCCATTAAAAAACATCATTGCCATGTTTGAAAACCAATGATGATAAAAAATAAAATCCTAGAATCACAATATTCAAAACCACATTCAAAAGTTGTTACCAGTTCAACATTTCTAAATATACAGCAATATTTTTAAAAAGCTCCCAAGAAACTTAAAAACCAATTTGCAATAAAAAGCTCCCTATTTACATTTCTTTAGCATTATCCCTGAGCATTCACAGCTAAGCTGTAACTTAACAAGAAATCCAGCATGTAAGAATAGCTTGTTACATCCACAATAGAAGTTACTTCCTTATTTTCCTTCCACAAATCCTCCAATTTCAGTACCATGAAACTTTCAAGCATCTGCACTGCTGTTTGCATGTTTAATGAAAAATTAGTGACTGTCCTTAGTGAAGTTCATGTTAACTAAAAAAAATCAATGAAAGCTGAAGAGATAATTGTGCTAAGGGTTTTTCTACTAGAAAATTCTCAGTGTGACCCACATGTCAGGAATTGGCTACAGAAGTGAATAAAATCTCTCCAATCTGTTTTTCCATCTTCATCTACTCTCAAAGTTCCTTGAAACAGTTCTAACTTTTAAATTGCTACTAAAAGAAGATGCAGATACTGAGGTCCTACTTTTTAGTCATTCTGGGGCAGTTCTTCTGCCATGAGAGCCACGTTATTCTCTGCCCTGCTGAATTGCACTGCACACCCTGACAGCTTGGTTTGCCCCATCCTGCTTTATCTTTCAGCAGCACCATTTGGTTCTCTCTCAGCACAATGACAGCTTTTGGCAGGTTTCTATTCCTTGTCTAACAAACAAGCTATTGTGGGAAAAGGATTAAACCAAGATGAAGAATTCCAGTGGATCAGCTTTAACCTACCAAATTGCTCCCCATATCCTGAAAACCACTGTCCTTTCACCACTTACTCTTTCAAATCAGGAATTGAAAAAGCATCAGTGCCAGAGGTAACCCCCCCCCCAAAAAAAAACAAAAACAGGGAGTAGAAATTAAGTATTAAAGTGGCATATTTGTCATTTAATTAATTAATTCTGTATAAGTTCTTGCCTGTATTACATTCTGGACCTGATGGCAGAAAACTGCCATGAACAACTGATTAAAACAAACTTCCTCAAAAAGAGAGTAGCTGAAATTAATAGGAAAGCTGTCTGTGCCTCTACTGTGAGACCCAAATAAACCAGCCAGAACTAATTTCAGTCATTCAACTTCTCACCCAAAAATACATTCCAGAGAGGGCTCTTATGTTCTGCAACAAAAAATAAAATCACTTGCTGAGCTGGGATCTGACCAACTTATTTTTGTGTTTATACTTGGACCTATATTATATTTACTTCCAGACTTTGTTATCACCACTGTAGACCATTTAGAAAAAGTAAAAATCAACTAATTTTCTCAATTGAAAAAAAATACTATCCTGAGAAGAACTTATGAACTGCTTTTGAAAACACAAAAATCGTAAATATTTTTTTCGATGAACAAATTATTCTTTTGAAAAATATACCCCAAAACTCAAAACACCTTTAGAAGTGGATTTTGCTGTATTAATACTGGGGCAAATCACATGCACATCTGTGATGATGAGTGTATAAACAGGGAATGTTAATGAGCAAAGCATCCTGGTAACCCTTGAACTGCTGGACCCAGATGGAAGCCCACCCGTGCTGACTCTGACAGGGCACACACATCCTCCCAGGTATGTTGTATTTGCAATGAGACCAAGTGAAAAACACTGCATAAACTCTATGTTTCATCAGCTCAACTGGAGATCCAAAAAAGCTCTAATGAGAGCAAGGGAAAACAACCAGAAGCAGTCATTAAGATGCAAGTAGAAATAAACAGCTCAGAGATGGTGAAACACGGAAAATGCCAAAGTAGTCTAGAAACAGATGCCATCAAAGAAAAGAGGTTTCTTTCAAACAAAAGGGTCTGATCCCACACAGAGCCCCAAAAGAAACTCCTGTTGACTTCAGCATACAGGAACACACAGCACAAATCAAACAGGATACAAATTTTCTGCAAGGGAAGCTGTTATTTGATGAAAGAGGACTTACAATCCAGCTGCATCATTATCATAACAAGAAACTCACTGGGATGAAGTTATCTAAATCTAACAAAGATTAATTCAGTATCACTCTGATATAGATCCCAGATGCACTTTTGAGAGGATATATATCACCTGAGGCACTGCATTTATCCTTGTAAACTCAAGGGATGACAGATGGGGCTATTAGGCACCAGCAGCACACCCTGAACACGTTATGACAAGTAATCTGCTTACAAGCAAGGAACAATCCCTTCTCTAATGGCAGCATCTTACACTGGATGTGCTGCTTAGACAAGAAAATCATTGATTCCAAAGAAATCTGCTTTGTTTCTGCAAGCGCAAACACTGACCACATCCCAATCCCTGTGCTGTGCCCCAAGTGCTGAGGCTGCACCTCTGCTGAAGGACAGTGATCATTGGATGTGGTCACACACCCAGTCTGGGGCTGGGGAAGTGTGTGCACAGAACAATGGACGGGAACTGCTGCCTGGGCAACGCTGCTGATGTCATGTCTGACTTCAGTACAGTCACTCCAGGACTTCATTCAATTAGGGCACAATTACCCCAGCAGCAGCATTTTGAAACGTGCATCTCAGGGGAAGGAGTAAAGGAAACTAAGAGGGACTTTTTTCAAGCCTTTTGGAGCCAACAACAGTCCAGCAGCCTCAGCTAAATCCTGTGCAAGAAACGAACCACAATCCCTGAAGGATGGCCACTCAGAGAATTTCCTTGGCCTTTAAATGCTGAGGCCCATAAACAAATAATGAAAGGACATGTGTGGAGATGTCTGTCATGCAAGAAGAAAATGGAATGATGAAAACAATTTCCCCACAGTTCAGGGAAAACACTGCAGCTGCAATTGTGAATAAAAACAAAGCCCCATCAGCACAGCCTGAAAGTCTGTGTGTACAGCACAAGTGCAGGTGGCCAAAGACCAGAGTGTCTGACCATTTTTTAACTCCCCAAGGCAATGTCTTGCCTAGCAGATGGCCCAGCCTTTTGCCTTTTCCATAGTTAACACATTTGAGCTCTTTAACTTCCCTCGCTCTACAAGAAAATTGCACTGTGCAAAATCATTTTTACCTTGGAGTACTTAGAGAAAGTTCTGAAATGAGGTGGCTGCATGGACTTACATCAGCCAGCAGATGCCAACTATTCACACTGTCATGCCCTCCCTGCAAAGCTGGGATTGCAAAATAAGACAAAAGGCTGAGTCAAAAATTATGCAAAGGCTATATAGATCACCCAGGAACAGCCTGAGTTCAAAGCCACAGAGGGATGCTTTGAGAGTTGCAGCCTGAAAACAGAGGGAGAAAACTCCCAATAAAACATTTAAAGACAATGTGGAAAGAAGTGTTTAAAGCTAGCAATGTGCAAACCACAAGGGAGTCATAGACTGAGTTTACTTTATGAGAGGGTGAAAAAGACTAAGGTGACCTAAAGTGACACAGGTTTATATGGAAATATAAACATCTTTCAAAAATCTCTGTTCCCTTCTCCAGGCCGTGATTCCTCCCCAAAGGAACAGGGTTTTCATGCTTTGCTAACATTTTTTTAGCAAAATCTTCCCTTTGTTAATGAACATTAATCTAGACCCCAGAGGTCACCACTGTCCCTACCAGCCACCTGCTGGCCCAACATGGCACAGTCAGCTCCATCATCCATCCACCTGCCTCCTATTTCCAGGATCCCAGGGCCACTCAGCTCAGAGCTTCATTAAGGCAAAGATCTACTGGTGCCTACATTTCTATAAAATTGTTCATGGCAAACGACGACATTCCTTGTTTTCTAGTTTTATCACTATTACCATGCTCAATAAAGGTGTTAGAAATGGTTGGCATGGTATGGCCCCAGTACAGGCTCCGCAAGAAAAGGTTACAGTTCAGGAAGGAAAACAAAGCAAACTGATAAACATTGTTGAGACACCAAATAATATCAAAGAAACATACCCCATACACTGTAACTACAGCCTCAGAGAATATGAGGTAGCTCAGGTGTCATGCTCTTTTATGACCCAGAAAAAACAAAAGCCAAGGGAGTGGCTACACTCTAAACTACTGCAACTGTAGAGATGTGAAAAAACACATTTTTAGGAGATTATGCAAAGAACTTTTCATACCAGAGCTTGTCTAAAGACAAGAACAAGGCAATTGGAACAGCAAACAAAAGGAGCAGCAGAGCTCGCATGCTCATTGCATTCTTGTTAAATCATCTGAAGGGCAGAAACAAGGAATATAAAACATCGGTCTGTTCCTTATAGGCAATGAGTGGGACTCACTGCCATTTAAACACACACTGTCATCCAACATCCACACTGTTTTCCATGGAACCATGTGGGTCCTGCTAAGAGCAGAGCTTAGCAAGGAGTGAAAATGTCCTTTGGAGGACCTGAAGTCCCTTTGCCCCATCAGTGGGAGCAGCTACAGCTCCAAGTGCAGAGTACCTGCCTGACCTGCCCCCTCACGCTGGAGGGAAACCAGGCAAACCAAAACTTGAGAGAGAGAGAATCTCCCATCAGGCTTGTCCTGCAGAGCTTTCCTGAACAGTTTTAACAGGATAGTAACAATTCATCCCCCCCTTTGGTCCAGCCACTCTCTCCACATCACAAAGCCTCAATACCTTCACTGCGACTGACTACAAGGGCTTCCCCCAGCAAAGGCCAGGCAGGCTAGGACATCCTCTGGCATTAGGCTGATGAGAACGTCATCTTTGCAGCCAGGCTGAAAGGACATAGTCATTTCTGTGGTTTGCTAGAATTTTCAGGTTCTGATGAGTGAACACCAGTGAACCCACACAGGCTGCTCCCATTTCCCATTTCAGATCTTGTAGATTAATCTGCAGAGTGCTGAAACTCACACCTGCATGCATGTTCAAACAGATGATGGGGCTCATGGAGGTTGAAAATTCTGGAACATCCATTCCAGAGGAAAGCTCTGGGGAAGAAAAAGCAAGCCTAGCCATTACCTCAGATGCCTAATTCTGCAAGACATGGATTTATAAATACATAAATGCATACTCTGATTTAATTTCTCACATTTCATTCAGTGATAAATGGAAGTTGAAACCATGACAGCAAGAGCATTTATTTTGCTTATGGGAGCACTAGCAAAGTAGTAATTAAACTGAGGCAGCTCAGTACCATGCTTCCTTCCCCACAAACCTCTCCAAAGCACCCTTATCAATTGACTTACAGCATAAAATAAAATCTCATAACATTTCCTGATAAATAATTTTGTAGGAAGCTGTGTTGGTTTTGCAGGGCCTGGTTTTTGGTAGCAGGGGGGCCATGGATGTGGCTCCTGTGAGAAGCTGCTGAAAGCTTCCACATCCAGCAGAGCCAGTCCCTGATGGCTCTGGGGATAGACCTGCTGCTGGTAGGGCCAATTAGGGATGATGGTAATGCCTCTGTGGTAACAGATTTAAAAGAAAATCAAAGTGGGGCACTGTTTTTTTTTCTCACCAAAGAAGAGGAGGAGGTGAGAACATGTGAGGGAAACAACCTAGAGACACCAGGGTCAGTGAAGAAGGAGGAGCAGGAGGTGCTGCAGAGCTGAGATTTCTCTGCAGCCATGTGAGACCAGGGTGAGACAGCTGTGCCCCTGCAGCCCATGGGATCCATGGGGTATGCAGAGATCCACCCCCAGCCCGTGGCAAAGGTGCCCACAATGGGGCAGGTGGATGCCAGGGGGAGGCTGTGCTCCAGTGGGAGACCTGGTGGAGAGAGGAGACCCTGCTGCCAGGCTGGAGCAGCCTGTCCTTGGAGGAATCCACCCTGTGGAAGACTGATCCACACCACAGCAGCTTTGGGAGGGCTGTGTGCCCATGGGGGGACTCACCTTGCAGCAGTTTTGGGAGCCATGCTGGAGAAGTTCAGGCAGAACTGTCTCCATGGGAAGGGACCCACGGCCCCACAGGGAAGGACTCCTCTTCCTCTCCCTGAGCAGTGAAAGAAGAACTTGGGTGATGAACTGACCAAACGCCCAGGCTCTGTCCCTTGTGCTCTCAAGGAAAAGGAGGGAGGAGTTGGGGGGAAGAGAAGGTGTTTTTAGGGGCTGATTTTACTTCTCATTATCCCCTTTGTTAGAAATACAGTCACTTTGTATTTCTAAGTTGAGCCTGTTCTTCCCTTGGAGTGTTTCCTCCAGGTCCTTACCTCATGAACCCTTTGAAATTTGTCTCTGCTCTGCCCAGCCATGGCAGAGGAGGATGAGCCAGCAGCTTCTGTGGGTGCCTGGCCTTGGGCAGTGCCAAACCACAACACAACCACCTACACTGCATTTCTCCCTCCCTTCTGATCTCCTATTGCCTTTTCTCACTTCCCAAGTCACATGAACTCTCAGATGTCACAAGACCACTTTCCAAGACTTCCTTTTTTCTTTTTTAACATCGTCCACAGCAGACTAATACACAGGTGGCTTTTACCAAAAAAATGATGCACAGCAACATACACAGTATTTGCATCAAGTGATTTTTGCTGCCTGGCTGGAAACAAGACCTCAATGAACAACAAGGAGCTGCCTCATTCCCTCTGGAGCCAAGGGCATTCCTACCTTTGCTTCCCAGGAAGCCATGCCTGGCAGGAACTAAAACCTGCTGTTCGAACAGTCCAAACTCCGTAAGGAAATGAGCTTTGAGCATCTTTGGGATTTCAAACCATAGCTTTCACTCTCAGATCTCTTGAGCACTCATTTATTGACCTTCTTTCATTTAATTTTCACTGAGACCAAGGAGAAGTGAGTGCAGAACAGCATGTAAAGGCCAAGCAGTTCTAATGCTTTTCACCCTTGTAGTTGAAATGTCACATAAAATATTTCTTTCCTGGATGTAGATCTACACCAAAAGCAAGGCAGACACACCATCCCTTTCTCTGTGACTCTGCTAAATGTACCAGACTTCTTACTCTGGCCTGGGACTAGGGGAAGAAAGGGCTCCTTGTAACAGAGGGGGAGATAAACAAGGACCTTGAGCCCTGTTTCAAGTCCGGAGCACACTGACCCAGGTGTCTGTCCCAGCTTATCAGGGCAATAAAAAAACCCCTACATTTTCTTTTTTTGTGAATGAGAGAACATTTGTGGTTATCTGGAAAGAAAGCTCTTGATATTGAAAACAGCTTTTTCCAGTTCATTTTTAGCTGGCATGGCTGTTGTGTAATTCAGGGATCAACTTCCCCCTTTTGCTGGTTTAAAAAAAGCTTTACTGTAAGCTCTCCCTCTCATTCCATGCCAGGGAACTCTTAGAGCCACCATCTAAGCTTTTGCAGTGCTGAGGCAAACAGACTGGTGCCACTTGACTGAAAAACTTCTCTCTGTGGAGCATTCCAAACTCTGGACTGTAATGTTCCCTCCAGGTATCACAGCCTGGCCCAATCCATCTGTCCTTTCATCTCTCCCTGAACAACCCCAAATTCCCTGCACCTGTGCAACGTTTTCTCCTCAAATCACCCCTGACTTCTCACTTTTAAATGCACTTCAGGGGTGATTCCTTTCAAAACCCAGGGGTTTTTGATGTGACAGGAACAACCCTCCCAGGTCTGATGTGTGACTGCAAGGACAAGCCCAAATATGCCCCTTTAAAAGAGGTTACAGTTCACAGTGGAAAGCTAAACAGAAACAGCTGGAGGGATTTTCAGAACTGCTAGAGGCTCTGACTCACATTCATTCTAAGATGATTCAAAATGTAATGACCTGCTCTCACAAGGGTTTGTTCTCACCTCATGCTAGGGGTTACAAACTCCAAGGAAAATTTGGAAAATGAAGCTTGCGAAGGCTGGTTCAACCCAAAGCTCTGCAACTTTGCCAAAGCCACACTTGGAGATGAATTGAGGTATGGAACATGCACCAAACTCCACAAATTCCATCTTGGATCAGTAGCAAGCAGCTAGCAATGAGGCACTTCAATCCCTGTACAGCACTGGGTAAATAAATACACATGTAAGGCATAAGGCCCTAGTGTCTCTGTGGAAAGGGGCCAAAAATTCAAAGGTTGCCTGAAGAATGATGATTCTGAGAGATTTAATCAACTAGTGTAAAAATACTTTTTCTGAGAAAATTATTAGTCACTTCTAAATTAGCTGGTTATCTCTTAATCAGAATTTAAGCATCCAAAGTTAAAGATTTAAAACTCATTAGCACAGTACATAAAGAGGAAAAAGTATTTTCTCATTTCAGACCAGAACTGAGTAACCAGCTGGTGGAGATTAGGATCTCCTAATGTCCTACAGGGAGGATATAAATTCCTGTTTCACTTCTGCTAGATCAGGGTGAAAGAGGAGGCAGGCACTGCTGCCACACATGAGCTGTCTGTCTGTCCAGCTCAGCCACCAGCTCTTGGGCTTCACACATTTGCTCTGTATGAGCCTACAATTGCCAGGTGCTGCTTTCAGTTCTCAGTGCTCAGCTGGAAGATTTGTATTTCTCCCCTCATGCTTTGACCAGGTTCAACTGTTCTCACTATCAGTGAAGCTGTGAAACTGCACCATGCTGGGCATTTACATCCAAGGAAAGGTAAAGGAGCTTTTCCTCATACTCAGACTGCTCCAAGTGTCCCCTGGCAAGGGCAAATTGAATCAGCAGAAAATTAAAAATGGGATAACAGAGTCCCTTTTTTATACCACACTGTGCAGCCACACACGTTGCTGACTGGCTGATTCCTCAAGAAAGGAATGCTGGTGTTTTGGTGGCCAAAAGCACATTGCTGGTTTATGGGGAGTCATGATAATGTCAGGTTACAAAATACGAGCAGCCTTCCCTGCTATCCACCAAAAAAATATCCCATCACACTCTCTATAGGAGATCACATGAATTTAAAGGCATAGGCATTAGAAAACACAAAACAAGTGAGAGGCTTTTGGAAACACTAAGGTTTCTATCAATGTTAATCATTGCCAGAAGGGCTGTCTTAGTAATTCTGTAGTTCATCATTGAATAAAAACAAGAAATTACAATTTCAGGTAATAACCAGTAGATTCTGGTTCCTAATAAGTTCAGTTTTCCTACAAAACAAAGCCAAATTCTGCTTTTAATTACAGAATTGCAAATCCAGAGTAACCGATTTGGGAGATAGAACACTGCAATGAGAATAAAGGCTACTAAGAGTTTGATTCATTTTTCTGCTTGCTGACCATAACTGATGCGAATTAGGCAACATTTTCCATGGGCTCTTCCATTCCAAATCTTGAGATGCATATAGAGTCAGCAAAGGTGCTCTCTGAAGTGCAATACAGGAGCTGCAGACATTGTTCACCAGGTAAAGCAGCTTCTCCTGTCTTTGAGAGACTGGAGAGGATTGGTTTCACAGGAGGGCTAAGACAGTTCAAACAATTTCTTTTAAATAAATTTGGTCAAAACCATAAATAATGCTGGAGTGCAGGATTTTTGTAAAGAACATTTTCCCAGTGACACCTATTTTTCTGAAAAATACTCAAATTATTGACCTGCATTTTTTCAGAAGTACAGGCTTGTTTATGTAATAGATTTCTGTAATAATTTGTATTTGGCTATATTTGACTGTGGACAGCTGGAAAGCAGACACAAGTGCAGATAATTTAAATGGTAAAGCAAACGGGGAATCTGTCTCTAATTAAGGGCTCTGGTATGAAATGGGCTCATGAATTGCTAATTTAAATAACCAGCCTTAGTTCAGTGCTACCTCCATCACAAATGAAGGGTGCAGTAAAAAGTACAAATACCTCCCAAGTGAGGTAAATCTGCACACATTCCTCAGCTTTGAGGAAGAGCAAAGGCAGCTCCCAACACTAACACTCATCATTCCAAACAAAGCCTGCTGTTTGTAGGGCACTGTGCCCCACTCAGGCACAAGGGATACCATGGAGTTCTGCTGGGGAAACACAAAGGCACAAACTGAGCTTTGGCAGCTGAGAGAGCAAGACCAATAGCAGGAACTGTAGCTGTTCAGATGGTGAGAATCAGTGTAGCTCCCCCGGCCTCCCTACAATGATATGGCTACAGTGCAGCAGCTGAGGATGTTATCCATCATCTGTAACTCCAGCTGTGCCAGCATGGCTAATCCAGCCAGATCTTTGAGTCAAGGCTTACATGGCACGAAGCATGCTGCTTAATATCATTTATCAAGAAGAGACTCATAGATAATGTCTGCATCAGCTCACGACTCAGAGCTAAGTGAATATGGCAGAGCAAATAAATCAAGATCAGAGTTATTAGGAGGGCTACTAAGTGATCCAAACCCCACTGAGTGATCCATGTGCACATCAAAAAGTCATTGGAATAATTTGATTGTTGAAATGACCCATGTTGTGCATTTTGAAAGCAGTTTGTTATGAGCACTGAACACTCCATATTCAAGCTGTTCTCATTCCAAGTCCACAGCTGCTGCAAGATGGGAGATAGTTGATGAATTTCTACCTTTACAAACAAATTACTCTTAAAAATCCTTTATTCAGCCACTCTTTCCCCCTCCCCCCCCCCCTCCTTTACCCTAAAATTTAGGGCAAATTCACAGCAAATATTTTAAAAAGAAATCTAATTTCTTGTGAGCGAGTGTACAAAAGGAGTGAAAATCTAGGTCGGAACCAGCTTTTCTCACCAAGTGGAAGGACATGCACAGAAAACCAGTGACTCCATACACCTGGCTCTGCCAGTGAGCCACCCTTCTGAAAGCTGTCCCTTCATCCTGTCCTCTTTCTTGAGACTGCTGCTGCTGCCAGAGCAGCTTGCACTTACACAGCCTATACATGCAGCTGCTGTGTCACTTTGCATGGCTCACAACTCCTGGCAGACTGCACGAGAGGAAAAGGCAAAGTACTCTGTGAGCCACTCCCAGACATCCCTGCCGAGGGTGTCCAAGGTCTGTCTGAGCACACAGGGAGCAGGTGCCTTCCTAAGGGCACACATCAGCCCCACACATTATCCTGGCCAGCTATCCTGCAGCACTGACAGAGTTTGGCTGCCTTCCACACAGATCTGGTGCTGCATCTTCAGTGAGGAAAGGGGAAAGCAATGCAAGAAAGAGGAGAAGCAGATCTGGGGTTTAAATCTTGATCTGCCAACAGCCCCATCCCCTTCCTGCACCTTGTGTGTGCCTGCCCGTGCACCCCACTCCTCCCTGGTTTCAGCAGAAGCAATTTTCACTGCCTTGGGCTGGGAAGGAGTCACTTGGCTATCTCAGACTGCTGATGGACCAGCTATGCCCCATCTCCTCCACTGAAAGTGAGGCTGGACAGAAGGTTTGCAAAGGCTGGATTCAGCCCCCATGCACAGCCTCAGTCAGACAATGCTACTTCACACTGAAAGCCAGAATAAATGGTTGAATAACCATTCATAAACCAGAAAATGGGAGATAGAGTACCTAATATCCCAGCTCAACTTAGGAACTCACCCTGTTTACAGAGTCAAAACCAGTCTCACTTCAATTCTAACCAGAGGATGTAATTTGAGCTCTAATCAAGGTCATCAGGAACTCCACACCTACTCTAAGAGCCACCCCCTTCTTTGCCAGTATCATTACAGCCAATTTCTCAAACAAATAATCTAAAGCAAAAGATCTTTACTGACATCTGAAAGTTAGCACACAACAGAAACCTTGCTTCCCAGTTTCTTGAATGCTGCTGCCACTACAAACACTGGAATGCTGCTTCTGCTACTACATCCTTCAGGGAATGAGAAGCCTTTATGAGTACTGCAAGGTAAATAAAATTTATATGGCCAATTCTGGTTCAGGGCTTCAGCTCTCATACCTTTGTTATCTAAACATTGCCAGCAGAGCCTCAGCAGAGCCACCTGAAGACAGCAAAACACAATTTGGAAGCTGTCAAACATGAATTTCCTTTGTGTGAAGAAGTCCTTTAAAAGGTACTTCACTCTACAGGACAAAAATCTTCCTTTGCAACTGCTGAGCACACACAGGGAAAAAACCCCATTGATATCTCACACCCACTTTATTCCACATAAATAATTTTAAATAATCAATCACTATTAATTTGCTTTTTTAGGTTTTTTCCCTTGGGATCCCAGGATTGTTGCTGATGGTGGTTATGTGAGGCTTCACATCACAGAGACCTATTTTCATGCAAGATAGCAAAGGGCAAAATGAGAGGAAGGGCAAACAGTACTGTGGAACTTAGCTGACCCAGCAACACACAGGAACACTGACGAACAAAAGGAGGATGTTGAAGGTCCTTGTCTGCTGTGGCTCCTCAGTGATTGTAGAAAACTAACAAAGAGACACATCCCTGATGGGATGTGAGCCATCATTGGATCCTAGCAAAGTAGGATGCTCAGGGTCCTGCCACCCCATGCCAGAGGAAAAAGTCTGGACAGTAAGTTTGTCACTTGATGTGCACTTCTGCACCCGAGGAAGAAGCATCAGAGATGAGAGCCAAACTCTGCAATATCCTGACACTGTGTGAACAGCAATTAGCAACTCTGTGGACAGAAACAGATTTTTCTGGCAGATCTCATTAATCTCTTTATGCAGATTTAATACTCATGAAAGAAACTGTGTGAGTGGCCAAGAACATGAAGTCTTCACACAAGGTAACTCAGCAAACACCTCTGATCAAAGACTGGGCAAAAACCCAGGGATACACTGCTCTGGGCTTTGCTGGCTCACTGCTGGGCTGTGACAGGTCCCTCAAGTTTGTTATCCTGTCTGAAAATGAGGGACAGGAGTATTTCATCCACCTTCCTAAATGTGTCTCTGCACCAGTCTGTAAACAGCAGCTTGACTTACAACTTACAAAAAATGCACCTTCTAAAGTGGAGAGCAAATCTTTTAAATTACACCCTACCAACAAACCCTTTGGTCCCTGCTCTCCATTATAGAACCAGTAGCCAGAGCCCTTCCCAAAGGCCAACTCAAACCTTGTCCCTTGCTGCCACACATGCTTTCATCCCAAAAGCTCACAGCGTTTCTGAAGATTCCTTGCTGCCTGACACAGAAGGGTGAGATTCAGTTGTTGTTCCCTGGGAGGGTGGCTGGGACAGGACCGGAGTGGAGTCCAGCCAGAGACAGCTGGGAAGGAGCTGCATTTCTGAAATGTCTCTATTTTCCTCAGCAGTAGCCAGGCCCCTTTGTGCCAGTGTGAACCCCTGGATTTAGAGCTGTTCTGCCTCCAAGCACCCGCTGGTCTATGCCTGCATCACACAGGGGGATGACCTGAGAACAGAACACAGCTGAGACTCCTGGGATATCATCTGCTAAAGCTCCCTCTGGGCCAGCCCAGAGTAAACTGAGCTTGCCTGATCCTTGTAGGATTGCTGGGAAGAGCCTGAGCAGAGGATGAGTTGCCCCTCTCCTGGAACAAACCCTTCAGAGACCCTTCAGAGCTCTGCTGGCCAATACAGCTGCGCTTTAATCCACGAAAGCACTTGGGTCTGTACATGCAGCACATTCACACTCTGACCAGCACAGAAGCTCCACCTCTGACTCAGATTTACAAGGCTTTCCCCTGGCTATCCATCCTTCCTATCTGCCACAAATAATGGGAGCACTGATGCCAGGTCTTCGCTGTATTTAACTGACAACCTCTGATATATATCTGAGTAAGTTTGTGTCTTGTGTTGCAAAGCCCAGGTCTCACAAAATTGATCACTGCCACTGCTATAAAAGAATGGTGTGTTTAGTTGCAGGGCTTTTTAAAACTTAGTTTTATAAGTCACTTGCTTTCTTAAAAAAATGAAGCTTAACTCTTACTGTTTTCTTCCCATTGCTACTGCTCAACAAGCCCACTGTCAGGATACATATCTGGCTACTTCTTGGACTGCCCTCTTGCCCAAACACTAGTGTGGCATCACCATAATGGAAGGTAGGACAGATTGTCAGAAATACCTGAAAAGCAACTCTCTACCATATCAAGAGCAAGTTTATTTAGCCTAATGAATCTAAGAATCATACCCTTTTACCTCAGAGTGTGAGCAGACTTTTCTGTTACTGAGCAGACCTTTTTAAAAAGATAACTGAGTCACATTTCATAATTTTATCCAATTACTCTATTTTGTCTTTTTTTTCTTGTTGAAAGTCTTTTCTATTCACACCCAATGACAACAGTAAAGTGCTATGGGTATGTCTACCTACCAGATTTCAATTTTTTTTTCTAAAAACTGCTGAAACAATACATGGGCTGCCAGGACTGGTGGCCTTGGCTGAGCAGAGGCTCATCTCCAGGCGTCCCTCACAATTCATGCCATTCCATGATTACGTGACTCCTCCTCAAGCTTAGCTTTACAAAAAGATTTCAACCCAAACCTGCTGAGGTGGCAGCTGCTTTCATGGTGTATCTGCAGCACTGTCAAGACTTGGGCAAGTCATCTCAGCAATGCAGATTTCCAGAAACTAAGATGAATTTTACAAATTATGTGCTTAGATGTGAGGATCTAAAAGTCTACCTACAGTGTTTAGCCAGTCTCTGCCTGGAATGGGGCTGGAAAAGGCAGCATTAGATGAGTCCCTCTTAGCTGGACAGTAAATACAACCATCTGGTATAAGTCTACACTACTGATTTACAGTACTTCACTACTGGATAGTACAGGAGAACAGAGAATGAAGCTGATAGATCAGAATGAGGAAGGAAATCTTGACTGAAGTTTTAATGAGCTACAGTCTTTTAAACCACAGGATGAACTTTTGCCATGGAAACAGTGACAGGCTCAGCTCTCTGTTCTAACACTGTGCCTCATACCAGTGTTACTCAGTGCCAATCTGCTGTATGAAACAGGCAGGGCACTGAAAAATTCAGCTCAGAGCATTCTGAGTACAAATTCAGCGCTGCTATTAATTAGAAATGCTGCTCTGGGCATAAACCCAGGCAGAAATACTCTCTTGTTTGCAAGGAAGGCTTGCCAATAGTAGCAGAAGTAATAATTTCCACACAAGAATCAACACCCTCCCACAACATAACAGAATAAATTAATTAGAAATGTAATAATACACATTTTTTAGAGACCCATAGAATGGTTTGAGTTGGAAGGGGCCTTGAAGGTCATCTGCTTCCAACCCCACTGCAATGGGCAGGGACACCTTCCACTAGACCAGGCTGACATTTTGGACATTGTTTTCTATTCTTGTAGAAAAAAGGTAGGATAGTCACAGTGGAACATTCTAGTCTGCAAAATGAATTCCTTTTTCCTTCTAAATACAAAGTATCCATACCCCCTTAGGTATGGGGGCTGGCACAAATGAAGTTAAAAACAATAGTAAGATTTCCTGAACAAAAATCTCAAAGTAGCTAAAATTTCTTATTTTAAGTTACTTGAGAAATCTCTTCTGTATTGTTTCAAAACTCATGTGACATAGATCTTTAATTTTAGTGTGCAATTTGACTTAAAGAGTCAGAACCTTAAGGGTCTGATTTTAGCACCCATCCTGCCTCAGGGAGAAGTGCACAAGTGATCCAAATGCACAGACAGCTGCCAAAATCAGCAAGGCCAAATCTTACAACTCTGTGTCCGCACACCCAAGGGAGTGTTAAAATTACACTATTGGATCTTTCCAGTCCCACTTTACAGGTCCATCTTTTATTAGCTGTTAATAACACACTTCAACATTACAAGCTGTCTACACACTCTGACCTGGCTTTGTATTCTAATTTTCAAGTTTAAACTCATGGAAACCTGAGCTTATTTTATTATTATTCCCCAGATATTCAGGCTTTAATTAACACAAGTAAATGCACTGAAAACTTTCAGTCTCACAGGGATGACAAAACTGACAGGAAGTAAAGCTCAAATCTACACACCATCCCTTGAAATGTCCGTGTGGAATTCATGAGAAGCCTCTGTGGTTATTCTTAGTCAGAAAACAGAACCAGAAATTGAAATAAGAGTCTTCCTTGTTTACAAATAATCCCAACAGCCTCCCACATCCCACCCCAAAATGCAGACACATCTCTGCTGTCTGTTTTCTCCATGTACATTTGGGAGAACCAAAACACCCCTGGAGCACCACAGACAGCAGGACTTCTTTCTTCACTAATCTGCCTCCCCTGCCACCACCACCCACCTTCTGAGTCCTCCTGCCCTCTGGCAGAGGAATTCCTGCTTTAGGCTCTCTGGAGGAAGATGCAGATGAGCTGATGCCCCTTTAGGCCACACACTGCATGTTTATTTCAATCTCTCTACACCACAAAATTCCATCTGAGCCCAAGGAAATCCAGTAGAGCAACACCCTGCAATCACAACTCACTGTCTTGGCTGCTCAGAGACCACCTTCAGAAATTCAACTAACTCAGGAGAGAAAAGCAGAGATTTTGGGTAAAAAAAACCTCCAAAACATGTCTTTTTCTCCCTGTCGTGCCATTTTGAAATGTTGGCTCCCATAAATATTCTACCTATTTTGCATTTACACAGCTACCTAATTGTTCATTCTGTCAGCCTGCATACAAGTGAAACAGACATCTAGACAATAAAACCAGAACAATTCCTCCAGAGACCTCTTAATGAGCAGTAATGAGCCTGTGGGCAGAGCTGCTCAACACTTTCTTCTCCACTTGCCTGCCTCTAAGCTTAAAAGCACATTCTAGAATGGTCAGAACTAAGCTGTTTACAAGGATTCTTATGGAACAAAAATCAATCAGGATCAGCAACTCACAAGTTTGAGACAGACTTGGAAATTTGGTTTTCATATCTTGCAGACTTTGGCTTTGAAAATAGGTTTTAATCCCTGACAATACTTCTCCTCAATGATGATGCCATTTAACTTCTTTGTCACCTCCTACGAAGGGCCTGTGAGAATGGAGATATTTCTTCCATGTTTAACCACTTCCACTCTCTTTCTGTGGACTAAACTAAGTTAGAATAACTGATTTCTTCTGCCCTTGATTTCCTCCACCCCACACCCTGACAATCATAGAATCATTAAGGTTTGGACAGATCTCTCAGATAATCAAATCCAGCCATCAACCACCACCATTTTCACTATTAAACCATGTCCTTTAAGTGCCATAGCCACATATTTTTTTAACACTTTCAGGGATGGTGGCTCCCCACAGCTATCTATTCCAATGTTTAAAAACCCTTTTAGTGAAAAAAAAAAAAATCTTTCCTAGTATCTAAGCTAAGCTTCTAAGGCACTACTTTGCTTTTTTTGTCATCTCCTAAGAACTTGTGAGAAAAAGTCCCAAAAATTCTTCCTTAGTGGTTCTGATATTGCTCTATTTATTTATAAACTACTGAAAAAAACATTTCTCAAGATCCATCTACCTTCTGGTTTACTGAAAAATCCCAGAAATCTGTGAAGCACTACAGTGATTTACACTGCAGAGTCCATTCCCCTACAGGACTCCACACCAGTGTTTCTCTCTCCATTCATCTTTTCCTTCAGCATCTATTCCTAGTGCTACTTAAAATTAATTCAGCCTTCTCAGGTGCTTATCTCATTCTCAGCCATCCCCAGCTGTTTAATGAGAAAACAGACCCTAATTAATCCCTCTGACTCTGACATCTATGCTTTAACCTAAAGCTTTTGGCCTGCTCTACATAAGGCTAACTTCTACACTCCCATGCCCATCTCCTGCATTTGCAGGTTTTCTTGGGAGTTTATGGGATCACATGGCTGCACATGCAGCAAACTGTGGAAATTATTTATAGACAGGAACAAAAGAAAAAGTGGGAATGTCACAACCCAGCAGGTTACAGAGAAGTAGTCATCTTCTGTGTTCTCATTATCTACAGTTATTCAGATTTCAGGATGCCTTGTATCTCTATTTAAAAGAAATATATATATACACACATTTGCTTTCCAATCAGTATTTGAAAATATCCAAGAAATGCAATACTGCTAAAAAAAAAAAATCTAGGTTTAGTATTAAGACTGTAAAGAAAGACTCATTACCTAAACATGGATTAAGCACTTAATCTTTGTAGAAGTTAATCTGAAAAAACCTGGGCTGTCCATACAAGACATGAAAGTATTTCAGTGATTTTGAAGATACTAGTTACACACTCAAATATAAGGCACTTGATTAGCTATGCCACATATTGGTAGTAGGATTTAGAAGCTCTCATATCAAGTCCTACTGCAGGAATAGAAGGATGGAAAAAACCTCACGTTAATTAAAAGCATGATTTGCTCAGGGACGTGGATAGCTTTCCCTTTTCACAGACCTAATAATGGAAATCAGACAGCTGGCTGTCTCTGTTTGGTAGGGCTGGCAGGCTCTTGGATACAGTGGTCTTAAGAAGACACCAGGAGGTGGGAGAGGGGGGAGGAATGAAAAGGAACAGCCTTCCTGCCATAGCTTGCCAAGAAAATGAAAATGTGTGAGACAATGTGTTCATGAATATCCCCACAGATAAGCAAGAACTGGTGATTTTGGTAATGCAAAGATTTTGCAATTAAAATGTCATTCACAATGGAGATAATGATCATTATCATCAAAATCCCAGACAAGAAACCTACAAATGCATGTGCGAAGTAACACATCCTATTCCTCTCAAATCCTGCAATAAATACACAGTAGAACTGCAATGTGAGGCTATTTCAATCACAAATCCAAATGGATTATTCTTTTCATCCTCGTATCTTCTATCTCTACTTTATGACAACTACTAATAAAACATTTATTTTCAAGAAAAAACATCAAACCATGATTTCATGAGATCTCATTTATAATTTTCCATTTCATCTCCACATCAATTTGCCCTTTAAATTACTGGAAGATGGAGTCTTCTGTAGGTTTTCTGGGAAGTTCTTCCTAACATCCAGTACTTGCTTTTGCTGATGAGCTACCATCCCTAAGTGTGCCCTCAGAAAACTCTCCCTATTCTCCCAGTCTTTCCTTCTCCCAGATTAAACAACTTTCCCTCCAAGTTCCCATTTCCCTAAGCCAAAATTTCACCCCTTTGCAACAGCACCTGACCTTTCTCTTTGGAGCCAAAGGTGCATTCTGAGACAGCTCTAAACCCATCAGTTCTTTTCCTGGGGCTGAGGGTTCCTGGAGCTCCCTCCAGCTCATTGCTGTATCTCCTGGTTAAGAGAGGAAAAGCCCCTGATTTAAAATAGGGTCAAAGCATGGCTGAAATAGCAGCAAACTGTTCCCATCACAGGACTTTTTTCCAACTCCAGGTATTTCTGTTCATCAGCTAAGAAAACACAAAAGCAAACCAGAAATTCTGGAATTTTCTTTCCTGGCTCTGCCTTTGACCTGGTGATAGCACTGGGCCAGTCCCCTCCAGCCCCAGAGTTTTGCTTCCTTTTCTGTTCAAACAAGGACAAAAATAGATGCCCCACACAAAGAGAAAGTAAGGCAAAATTTATAAATGTAAATGTTTTTAAACAAACTTCGTAGTAGAGGAGGGAAAAAATTGATTACCAAGAAATGGGGCTTCAAGCAACCTCCAAATACAGAAGAGCTCATCACAGTCTTGCCTCTTAAGAAGTACTTCCCAGAAATATCATCCCCTTGCTGTTGGCACAGATGTTCAGAGACTTTTGTAGAAGAACATGGAATATGAATTAAAATAAATGTTCTTATCACTTTGGACTTCTTATCAACTAAATAATCTGAGATATATTTAGATACCAGGAATGGAAAAAAAGGACCTCAATATGAAGTGTTTAAAAATCTGGTGACTAATTGACTTCACAGGGAAAGATCTTCCCATCACTTGACTTGTACAGAAAGCACAAAATAAGCACAAAGGGATTTCCTTCAAGAACATATTTTATGGGTGGTTTCTACCTTTCTTTTTCTGATCTTTTGCAATTATCAAAAAAGAATCTAACTACCTAGGAGCAGAATAGGTTGTTTTTACATCGAGACACGCTGAAGAGGAATTGTCATGAAACATTTAAGCAACAGGCATAAAACTGTACATTCATTTGATCAAAAATGAAGGAAGCTTTTATCAAATTAAAATTTTGCTTCAATTCCAGCTTTTTATTCCTAATAGTCTACATCAGCTGGATTCAGAAATGTCTTCAGGACTGAATCCAGGAAAGATTATTAGCTGCCTCTAAAATGTAGGGGACACTGGAAAGCAAATTTAAGCCCACTCAAAATCCATGGGAACCTAATAAACAGCAGTGATATTTAACTGGCATTTCCAAGCTGAGAGGCAGAATCATTGCATTTGTTAGTTTTCAGTCTCATTCCTTCACGAGGTTTAGTGCAAAACACTGGATACAGCAAAAACTTTTCAAATACCACAGCTCAAAATTATTTTACTGAAAGGTGAATTAATTCACTCAAAGGAAAATGTTCCCATTCAGTGATGGAAGTTCATACTTCCACACAGGCCATGGACACACAGCTCATGGATAAAATACTCCCCAGAAAACATCAGCTGGTCTAAAACTCCCTGTATGCTGGGAAACATCTATTTGGAGTATTATATCCATGTAATTGATATAAGTGTGCCTAGGTTAGATAAACAGACATGGAACTAGAAAGGAACAGTGCTGCAAACAGCATCTGACTTCAGATTTAATTAGAAACTCAGACAAATTATTATTGTATGACATTTGCAAGAGTTGCTGGAGATAAGAAATTCATAAAATTGGCTTCTCCTAAACAGCCCAGATCCAGTGATTTTAGAAACGGGTAATAATCCACATCCACAAACTTTCTATTTCCTAGTTAAAAATCTTATGCCATTGGTCAAAAATCAGCACTGCCTCTTAAGCATTTTTATGAGCACAGACTCATCCCTCTCCACAGCTGTAGACAAGGGTTCAGAATATGGAAACAACCTCTGTAAGTGACATAACCTTGCTGATTTTTCCCAGAGTCCTAAGAATGGCTGTAGGCATATCACAGGTACTGCTACTGCACTGCCTCTTTCCTAGGAGGGACTTAGAGCAGCTAGGCTTGGAAAGAAAATAAAATCCAGGACAAATACAAAATAATCCTCTGCCTACAAAGCAGTTCCCTGCAGATGAAGCCAAGCTGAGTAGGATGGTAGGGGAATGAACTGGAAACATCAAAGATGGGGGATTGCAGTCCCACAACAATACTCAGGGCTAGAGGGTGGGAGAGGTCACCTTGGCTCCAGGAGCACCTTTATGCAACCTTTCAATCTCAACTGCAACCTTGACACAGGCTTTGACAGAAAAGTTATGCTTTGAATGCAAAGTGGAAAAAGGAGTTTCACACAGGAGTGAAGGACTGTGAGTTCCAATATTAACTGAAGAGAGACAACTGTGAAAAGTTTTAGACAAAAAAAGAAACTGGGACAGTCAACACACATCCTCTTACTCTGGAAAATTTCTACCACAGTACATCTGTTGTCAGTTCTCCTGTATTACACTAATTCAAGTTAGGGAAGGACATTCCCAAAACCCAAATGAGTAGGACATTCAAACCCAAATGATAACAGAGCAAAATGTTTCACAAGTGAAAACTGTACTACCTGTCAGAACGATGGTGGAGCCACAACCAACACTCAAGAAGGCTTCAGGCACCAGATCTGTGCTGTCCTCCAGCCCAGCCTTTTATACCCCCAAGTCAATGCCCTGCACCTCTGTGCCCTCTGTGGTTGGTCAGTGCCCCTGGGCACTCCATGGCTCGTTCCCTGCAATGCTGCTCACCTGTGCTGCACAGCTGCAGCCACTCAGGGATGAGGCCACAGCCCCACCCCAAGCACCACTAACTCTGTGCCTACACCACCTGCAGAGCCTCATTTCCTGCTGAAAACAGAGAAGGAACTTGATCTAAGTTCTGCAACAGCAATGTTTAGAAGTTATCTTCAAAGTCAAGGTATTCCTAGATTTAAATTGTGACTCTTCCATCCTAAGGTGCTAAATAGAGAGGGAAATTGTATCTCTGCAATAACTACTGCCAACAATTTTGTTTTTTAAAGGCACTGATTCTGGTTTTAGAACCACACAGAAAATTGCTTTCACATCCCTGGTATGAAAACTTTGCCCTATATCAACATCCCCATAAATTATCTGGTAAGGGTAAACCTTTTAGAAACCATTAATGGCATTGCAGCACCAATTCACTAAACCCGCCATAAGACACTTGAGAGATAATTGAGATGTCAAGTCTCATCAATATCAACATACTTCAAGTAAGGACAAGAGGAGAGGGGAAGAATGGCAATGAATAATCCCATTATGTGATGCTAGATAACTCGCAGCTTAGAAACAGATACATCAGTCACAAATATGAAAGTCTTTGAATTGCATCAAAAGTGTAAATAACCTTAATTCCTAAAAAAACTTCTTTCCATAGAAGTGATGACAGAATTGTAGTATTTTTCTTTTCTATTTTAACTTTCATGATATAACCTTTACTTCCCCACTCTAACATAACACACAGGAGATAAAACAATTACTTTGGGCAGCACACAGGAAACATCAGTCAATTATTTAAAAAAAAAAATTAAAATGTTTCTTCCTGACCAGGCAGAGGAAGCAAAGCCTCAAAGGAGGCTTCTGCCAATTTTCAGTGCTGTGAATTTGTTCCCTGTGTCATTCTCAGTTACTGGCTGTGTATCCCTCCCAAATCAATACACATGCACATACATTCCACAATACTCTCATCCAAGGCCTCGCATCACAGGAACTGTCCACTCACTTTCACCTGACATTAATCACCATCTTGTTTCCTTTCTCTCTTTTTCCCCATTTCCCACCCCCCTCCACTCCTCCTTGAGATATCCACCCCTCACAAAGTAGCACCTTGCTCTCTCCATCTGCTTCTTTGACCATCTCCTCATTCCATCCCTCCCCTCTTTCTGGAACACTCCATGGACTCTACAGTGTGGCTCCACAGTCTCTTCCAAGCACCACTAAAGCTCTTTGCCTTTTCTGTTCAAAAATAGTAGCTACAGTCAGCTTTCTACTCCAGACCTTGATAGAGGGGAGGGTGCAAAACAAACATGCCTGAGTTAAATAATCCTCTGTCTTGCAAACTGCAAAACCCTCTGAAAGGCGGTGTTTCACATTGCTCCTCGTCATTTCATCCCAAATGTCACACCCAAACTGATCTTCTCTTGATGGGATGCTCTGGCCATTCCATTCCACTTCTTAAATCAATTAGCCATCTACATAGCACAGCATTTTCAGACTCCCTGTCTGCAGATCCACTGCCCTGGGTTACTCCCTGGTTTTGCCTGGCACCATCCCCTGCCAGTTCTGCTTGGTTTGCTTTGATCTCATCCCACAAGCATTTCTGTGCCTGCCCCTACTCAAGCACTCTCTGCCTGCAATCAGCTCTTGCGGCTCATTGTTATTATTATTATTGCATTTCCCTCTTGCTTGTCCTCTCTGTTCTACTCTGTCAAAGACTGTCATCTCTGCCACACACTAAACTACAGAACCCTTCAACGCCTCAAAGAGAGGAAAAATATCACATCTAAATACCATCAAACATCCATTCCAAGCCAGTGCCTTTCTTTATAAAACACCTGGCTTTCTACCATGCATTTATTTTCCCTGCTTTGCTTCCTTTCACAAGCCTTCACCTGCCAGTACTCACATTATACATTTCTTTATGCCTAGTCATTTCCTGCTCATCCCCTTGGTTCATATTTTTTCTCTTGTGTTTTTCAGTGAACATGGCAGGTTACTACCAGATCTTGTTCTGCCTGAGAACAACCTACCTCATTCCAGAGGATAAACAAAGAACATGGCAATTAAAATTCAGGAAGACAAACTCAGATATAGCACTGACATTTTTTTCCCCACTCTCATCAGCAACTGACATTTGGAAAATTTCAACCAACTCTAATAAACAACGCAAATTTGTCCCAGTTCCCCATGAAAGCAAAGCTTGTACGATCACACCCTGCCAAGCAGTCCTATCCTAACCTCTTTTATACTCTGTAAGTCAGTATCAAACATAATGCAAAGGCAGTGAGACTCAGAGGTTCTGTGTGCTGAAACAAAGAGCAGCCCAAATCAGCACCTTCATGAACTGTGGGATGCAGCAGCCAGCTGGCCTGGCCAGCAGAGCAGCTTGGGGCACCCACCAACACACCCCTCCCTTAGCTCCCTGCCTACACTGAAAGCATCAGAGGCTTAGCCTTCAATTATTTCACCTAAGACCAAACCATTGCCTACTGCACCTTTTCCAGATCCCCTTCCAGGATCAGATTATCAGGAACACAACTCTGATGCACCAATTTCTATAACACTGATGAAGCACTTTTCTTTTTGTCTACCCCCAACCAGAAAAGGAAAAATCTGCTCTCTACCTTTTTTGAATTATACTGGGATTTGCAGTCACCAGTTGGGTTTTGGATCCAACGTCCTTGCTGTATTCACTGGACAGAGGAGGAAGGTTGCACCTGCACACAAAGACAGTCAAGATTTTAGATGACATTCAGGACTGATAGGCTTCAGTGGTGTATTACTGGACCAGGCTACAATTGCTCCTACTGTACCACACCTGTGAGCATTTTTGTACCAGATTGTGGGGAAATAGAGAACTACAACCTTTTGCCGAGATGAGATCTGTGTAGCTGCTGAGGAAAACCAAAGGCATGCACTTGACATCTCTGACAGGCTGTGGAAAGGCTGTTAGTACCTACAGAAGAACTTTTTTAAAAAATCCAAACTCTTTAAAAGTTCTGGTTTTCACTCTGCTTTGCCTTGTTACCAGTATCAGGCTTCAGATTGATAATATTCAGGCACTCTGTTACAGGCATTACAACTGGCATTTTTAATATTACACTGTGGGGTACCATCATCTTATAGATTTTACTGAGAAAACAGAAAAAAAAAAGAAATCAGGTGGCTTTTTAGACATGTGTGTCTCAGTTCTGCTCACAAGCTTGTTCTGGTGGGCAGGGTAGTGATGGAATAAAGCCAAAGCAATTGAGCAAATTTACTTTGGGAAGCAGAGAATCAAAACTCAAACCAGAAGTAGAGGGAAACATGCACACAGTGAACCGTCCTAAAAGCTCTTTTTTTAACGACCTAGGAGAAGGAGGAAGGTGCAGGAGATAGAGATGAATTTACATTCAAACACCATCCGACCCTGTGCACTGCCCCAAAAATCAGACAGGAGAAATCTACACAATACATAAAAATAACACTAAACTAGTTTCCAAACACTATTAATTTAAAATTTCTCCTTTAAAACAAAGACATGAAGAGTGTTTGGAATGCTTAAAAGGCAAAAATGAAATAACGATTCTCAAAGACAAACATAATTTGGATTTTCTTTCAGAGAAAGGCTTTTAGGTGTTTATGTTATTGGGGTTTTCTCTCTGCAATTTTTATGTAAAAAAAAACCAATCAACCAACAACAAGAACAACAAAACAACCCCAACCAAAACCACAGTGGTGCTATATCAGCCTCTATCTGCATACAAATACCAGCTCTCAAAACATTAAATTATCATCAAAAAATGCCAAGGAAAAGGACAGCAATGTCCTAACTACATGAAACATAATGAATTAAATCACATTCACCAAGAAATACAAAATTTCCAGGAACATTTTCTCCTTTTCATGACTGGATTCGTTAAGATGTATACAATGTATTGAGATTCAGTCAGGAAACAGCTTGTAGTTCACTCTACACAAATTAAGAGAAGCTAGAGAAATTCAAAGGAAGACAAAAAAATAATCAAAATCAGAGGTTTTAGAACCTGCAATCATTGATGAGTAGAGGAATAGGAAAGGGAAAGGCCAGAAGCATAGGGAAATTTTAATTCTCAGACACAAATTTCAAAATCTTAACAAGAAAAAGTTCCTTAAAATAAAGTGAAATAAAAGTCAAACAAATATTTGTGAAGGAAGATTTATAGCTGATTTGCTCTAGGGTAGAGAGGTGGCATATGTCTGGCAGATCACAATTTTATGCTCTCTGCTTTGAATAAACACAAGCTCTTAGGGCACGCTTTTAAAAAATCATTTTTGGTTCAAGTTCATTTAAAAGCACTATCAAGGGCTAAGACCTCACCCTAGTTTTTGCCATCTCAGCATCAAGTTAATGACAATTCTTTCATAAGCCAGTCACAGATGCATTATTTAAACACATCATCAGTAAGTCTGATTCCCACTTTACAGTGCAGGAAACATTAAGTAATGGCCTGAGTATCCACAGGAAACTGCAGGAAATCTGTCACTTGACCTTCCCAATAATTTTCTTGGATTGGTCAGCAAAGAACTGAGTGTTCTGCAGGTGAGGAACACACCGAAGCACAAGACTCATACTAAGAAACTTAATTTTTAATTCTCTTACTGCTGTATCTGGTACTGAGAAAGAAGTACATGAAAAATAGAGTTAGAGACATGGCTTAGGACTACTACCCAACACTTCTCTCTTAAAATAAGCATTAGCAGGTAGGGAGTGGGGGAAAACTTTTTTTCCTTAGAAATAAGAATTAGAAACCTGAAAATCAGAAGAAGAGCCCTTTGCAACCACAACACCTAAACATGGAGACCATATGCAGCTTTCTCATTGCATATGCAGCTTGCTATGCCTTAGGGGCTGAAAACTGCTGGCCTTTTCATATCTGTCTTGGAACAACTGTGTTTGTAGAAGATGCTCAGCAACCAGATGAGTCTAAACTCATTAAATAACCTTAGCAATTACAACATATGACTGCAGCCATCTTCTCTCACATGACAAAGCTTATGGAAATATACATAAGTGAAATGAAAACTCTGTGAAGGGAATTAACAAACAAGGGCAAAACCTGGCAGGACATTTCACACTGCAGAAATACTTTGAAGCTATTATACATATTTCTTGTTAAAAAATGAGAAGTGTTATGCGATTTAGAAAATATCAACTAAATTTTCCATAAAAATGACTTCATATCACTAATATAATAGAGCCTGCAGACAGTGACTGGGATTTGAGCAGGTTCTCCCTATCACTTATTTCTAAAACAAAAAAAGCTCTGTACATATAATGGTTGCTTTAGTCTCCCTGCAGAGAAATAGGGTTTTATGATCAAGCTAAAATATCTGCTGTTTTGTTGGTTTCTTGATTTTTAAATTTTTTTTCAAACTTCTGTTGTTTTTGTAACTGGTCGCTCCTACAGCATTTTAATTTCTAGAAAATATAGAATACAAGAAACTGCATACCTGCTGCAGTTTCTGGTATTTAGTCTATGAAACACCTAAGGAGTTTTGCAGTAATGACAATCAGAGTGCTGCTCTCCCCTGTGCTTTACATCTTCTCTTCTGTAAGTGCTCCAAGGAAATGTTTCCCTATGCCTTTAATTTGTTCTGTTTCTTTGTGTTAACAGGCATTTAATAATGAAGGCATTTTTGGTCTTTGAGAGGCAAACCAGAAATTACAGGAATGGTTTAGAACAAATTTGTATAGTTTTATAATGAGTTATCAGGATCTAATAAGGAGATTTGTTATAGTGGGTGTTCATTATGCATCCCTCAGAAACCCAAAGAAACTCCATTTCTCATCTCTTTTGGAGCAGTCCTCCAGTTTCTCTCCCACAGTGTTTCTCTTGTTCATGTTTATCAGGGAGGAACTAATTTCTGTCTTTCTTCCTTAAGGATCACAGACCTAGAAAGTGCCAAAGTTAATCACAAAAGCAGTAGCTGGTTCAACATCCCTCCTGATAGGTTCTTGTAAATTAAGGAAGGTTGGAGGGAAAGGAAATGTGAAGAATCACAAAAACCTCACATCAAGGGAAGTTTGGCATTTCCTCAGACAGCCACAGTTCAGTCTTGAGGGAAGACAAAGGAAGATTTTGGCTTGCAGCAGCTGAAGCCTTGCCCCATAAGTCAGCCCCTACTCATTCTGAGGGTTGCACAGATTACATTTACTTTCAGAGGACAGAGCACAGAGCAGGATGAAGCACCCTGGCTACCACTGCATAAATGATGAGAAAAGCAGCTCCTCAGCACCTCCCTGAGACACTGCACAAGCCCTCCCAACTTCACTGGCCAGCGCACTGTCCCCTCACCCCATATCCCCTCACAGAACCAAGCCCAAACTCCTTTTTTGCCTCTCCTCACACTCTGACCCAAATTGCTTGTGCAAATCGTCCTGCAAAGGCAGGGCAACAAGGCAAATGCTCATTGATTAATGCCAGCTGAACAGCTCTGAAAAGGCTGAGGCTGAGCAGGTGGAAGGGGGATAATGTGTCATTAAGATTTCTGTCTTACCGCATGACAAAATCTGCTTGATCTATTTGTTTGCCACAGCCACTCTTCTTCAGGATCCCACCGTTTCCCACCACGGAACATTTCTTCAGTGGCAGCTGGAAGGGAGTAGCCTAGCAACACAAAACAAGACCAGTGTTACAGAGAACACAAACATCTTTGTAGCAGCCATTCCTGGAGAACCCAGGGAGGTGTTAGGGCTCAAAGTGACAAAGTAAAAAGGAGAATTAGGAGTGAAGGAAAAAAAAAAGTACAGAAATGAGCTGGTAAGTACATGTAGAACCAGTCTGATCCCCACTCCCCAAACCAGGATGCAACAAACTCTACACAGAAGATTATTTTCTGCAAAACCAAAACTGCCTGTTCCTGATGCAGAGCTGGTCAAAGTCAGGCAGCTCACAAGCCTTCCAGGCAAGCTGCAAGGACACAGCAGAAACAAGGCAAGCAGGAAAACAGGAAAAACAATCCATGAGAGTGATCTTCCTGAGCTGATATACAAGAGACACCTCTGAGGAAGGAAGGAAGGAACACAGAAGGCTGTGATGACAGAAGTGTACTGGGAATCTCGAGTCACCCTGCTCTCTCCATGGCTCTGTTGCTGGGACAGGTCAATCCAGAGCCTTAGGCAAAGATATCTGGAGCTTGACAGCAGCTCCTTAAGCAGCCAGCTGCCCAGACACATTACAATTAGTATCAGCATAAATTAAAATTAGAATGGGACCATTTTATCTGAGGAGCTCTTGTAGCTGCTCAACAGGGCATGAAAGTGCAAAGTCAAATGGTCATGGGATCCCATGCACCATACACATAATATACTAGATCTGCATAGTCCTCATTCCAGAGGATCCCAAACTATGGATGGGACAAGTTCCTGTCAGCCCCAAGCCTCTTGTGAGCTTGGGGCACCCATGTAAGCATCACACAGCACATGGAAAAAAAATGGTGGTGAAGAGACATGTGAATTTAAAGCAGTGTGATTCAGTCACAGAATGTGATTTGTCTGCAATACAAGAGTTAATATTCTCCTCAAGCAAAAAAAATTGTGCAGGGATTTTTATTTATCAAACCTGTCAAAGCCTGACTTTGCAGCAGAGACAGGAGTTACTGCACAGGCCTCAGAGAGCACGGATGCCAGGGAGAGAGGATGCAGCAGCACAGAACAATTCTCTCTGGGTGGCCTCACTTGCATGTACAGAGCAACCTCTGCCATTGCATCATACATTCACCAGGCACTGCAAGACAGGACATGGTCCAGAAAGCAGAGCCAGGATTACAGCACAGACTCTGCATTTTTTAGAACTTATTCCTTCTGTCTTATTTCTCTTCTTCCTGCATTTACTTGTTTTGTCTACCTTTCTCTGCAAACTAGATTCTGTTCAGCTTTCATACAGTCACTACCTGCTTTTTAATGCAAAAACTAACTCTGGATTAAGATATGCTTAAGCAGAAAAGTAAGTTTTAGCATCTGAGGGTCAGCCATGGTTAGGAATGTACTGATAGCACAGCAGAGCAATACTGAATATGTAGCTGCATTCTTGTCCTGCATCTGCCTTCTCAAGAGGAGTTAACTTACAGTTACTGATCAGGAGCATATCTTGAGATTCAAAGGACATCTCACCCCTGAGGTGACCCTGATCAAATGAGAACTCACATTCTCTGTAAAGGCATGGGGGTGGGAAGCAGAGGAAAGGTAGACTAGATGTGTTCTATAAATACAAGTACCTAGCCTAAAGATACATCAAAGCTCCCTTCAAAACAGCTGGTTATACAAAGGCTGTGCCAGACCACAAAGGCAGAAGACATTAACTCTTGCTTTTAAGAGTAGTGGTCACTGTCACAAATTCTGTGCCTTTAGATCCCCCCCAAACAAACAGTTAATTGATTCCAAATTCTGAGTTGCAAATAGCCTTTAATATTCTTGAGATGATTTGCTGTCCTTCAAGGGAAGCTTATTTCCTGTTCTGCTCAGAGATTATAGTACCAGTTCTCACTTGCATACATACTTTGGTATCCACAAGCTGATGAAATTTTGAAGCTCTTGTCCTTCTATTATCCTGAACACAGCCTTGCTACCCGGTGTATACAAAAGATTCCCACACCAAGATGAGGTAGTTCTATTTTTTATTTTACTTTGTACAAAGTAGGGAGCTTGGTGGGAACCCACACTGTGAAAATAGACACAATTTCTACATTCTGAAAACAATGGCATCAACACACATTGGTTCCAGCTTACACTCATTTTTCATTAATCAAATCCTTATTTCCTGCTTATTATCTTTCTAATTCTTCTTCCCCCCATTTACTGCTTAGTCCTGTTAACTTCACTCCTAGTGGCTTTTGTCCAAACAGCCTATTCGTTTCAGAATAGCACTCCCTTCCCCTTGAAACAAAGGATTAGCCAAGCCTATAAATTTCCAAAAGTTTCACAATGCAACTACTTAATCACACCTGCCAAGGTATAGCTACTGATTAACAACAAAATAATTCCCAAGTTTGGATCACATCTTGGACTAGCCAACACTTGAGAGAGTCTAAGAAGCCAAAGAACAAGATCAGGACTGACAGGGTGATCTGAAGAAGCCAAAGGAAAGCACAAGGGGCAGATTCCATCATCATGGTGGCTGTCCCTCCGCCTAAGCTGTGAAGATCCACTTGCTCTGTGCACACAGAAGGAAAACCAGGCTGGACACAGCTCTTGGTGGAAAGCCACCATGCCCACAGACACTTTTGCCTCCCCCAGCAAAGTACTGAAGACTCAAGACATTAGCTTAAAATGTTCAATGGCCTTTCTTCCACAAGACAACACCTTTAAACTTCCTACATTGAGCAAAAGGCACCATTCAAGTGCCATTACCAGCATGCAGGGGTGCAAAGTCCAAAGGAGCAAGTGTTTCTGTTGCTTGGTGGCATTTCAGGTGCTCTGGGCTCAAAGAAGAGCAATTACTCAGGATGACCAGGGAGAACCCTGCACATGACTGTTGATCACAGATCTGTGTTATTGCTGAGACTGCAGGGGCATTCCAGCAGCTCTTTGTCCAAACAAACAAAACTGGTCACACAAAACTGATACAAGTCCTAGACTCAAGTGTTGCCCATAAGCAACCATGAAATATGGGGGTTTTTTCCTCTCCACAAAGCCTTCTAATGCTTTCCTTCTTTACCTTCCACATCACAACACTTTGCTAGGCAAATTATCAGTTCATAGTTGACAGTGTGTAAATTCTCACATTAAAGGGACCCAGCTGTCATTTATGCTAAATGGTCACAAAAAGCTCAGCTGTTTTTCTCCTTAGAATTCTAAGCCAGGCTAACAAATGCTGGCTTTAGGCAGCAGAGCTGTAACAAAAGCATTTCCACTAATATTGTCTTCCTGAAACTCTTATTTTCATTGTCAACACATGTTATTTTCCTCATTCATAAAATTTTTATGAATGGCCAGAGTCTTGCGGGTGGACTGGAAAAAAACAGCCTCAGTTTATTTAGTCTGACAGAGAAAATGTACCAGAAAACCACAAACTTATCCCCATTATTAAGCAAGAATTACCATAGAATTTACAAATACTTTTAAATAGTAACACCTTGCATATTGGAAATAAGCAGGATGAATTCCCTTGTAAACATAGGTCAAGTAACTTATTAAACAAATTGCATGAGGCATTTTTAAAAAGTTATCTCCCAACAAAACCAGAGACAGGAAGGCCCCATTGTCTCAGTTTCCCCTTTTTAAACAAGGAAACTCTACTCAGTGAAGGCATTCTAGTTAATATTCATGTAAACAAAAGAACCTGCACATCCCCCTGTAAATTCAATGACAAATAAGCACACAGAGCAATAGATTAAAGACTCCCAATTGAATATGGGAGTAATTTAACAAAGCATCTCTCAAGCAATGCACTGATTAGTTTCATCATTCATCTAAGTAGAAATAAATCATTGTCATCAGTTAAAAGAACATTACACATACTAACAAAAAATTTTAGATAATGCTACTCTAAATCACTTTGATTTCCTTGTTAGATTGTTAATGCACTAATTTTTTGCCCACTCACTGACAAAGACTTTAATCAGAAACCAGCTTCTTACAGGAAGAACTACAGTATTCAGCCTCTGCTTTAATGCTGAAGATACAAAAATCATTGAAAGCGCTGAGAACATAAATTAGAATAATTTATCTTTTAATAAGCCTTTTGAATTGGAAAGAGATGCTGTGATTTTGCTGTCCCTTTTGAGCAGGCAGTATCCTGATGGGAAGGGTGAGGGTATAGTGAATTCCCTAAGGAGCCAGCTGACCCCTGAGAGTCCCGGTGCCTTGTCAGCTGCCAGGCACTGCAGGGTGGCAGCAGCTCCTGCCCCATGGCACAGGTCAGGTTTGGGCCCTTTGTGCCACCCACAGAGCTCTGAGCCACGACAGCTTGGCCACAAAAATCCATTAGTGCCAGGGGAGGTATGTCCCAATGGTTCTCCCATTCCTTCTCTCCAGCCAGCTGCCAATTCCATCCTGACCAGGTGCAGGAGCCCAGAGTAAGGAGTGACCCAGGGGCAGCAGGGGAACAGGCACACAACCACAGACTGGTTTGACTCAGAGGGACCTTTGAGACCATCCTGTTCCAACACCTCTGGGCAGGGACACCTTCCACCAGACCCAACCAAACCTCCCTGGCCTTGAATGCTTCCAGTGATGGGGCACCCACAACTTCTCTGGGCAGCCTGTTCCACTGCCTCACCACCCTCACAGAAATAAATCTCAAATTCCATTTATCTAGCCTAAACCTACTGTCTCTCACTCTCTCTCTCTCCTGTGAACAGGACTCTGATTAAAATGTGATTATTGCACAAAGAGATGGTGGCAGTTACCATGAAAGAAGAGAAAGAGATCCCACACTGGACCTCCAGCTACCTTCTTCAGCTGATTTTGGCACTGCCAGCTGGTACATGCTGAAACCTGCGGCTCGGTGCTGTACCAAAGAAAAGTTGTCCAGGTGGGACAAGGTCCTCTGCAGGTCCCCATGTCTCAGCCATGACAGCAGTGTCTTTATTCAGCCCTGAGGTGCAATTTACATTCAAGCTTACACAAGCTTTGTGCTCTCCACAAATATGTGCTTCAGGCAGTACTGTTTTCACAAGATTGGAACCTCAGGAACCATTTACACAGGGACAGGGGCTACAAAAGACCACTTGGAAGACTAAATGCAGTGCTGTGCTGCTGCAGGAAAAGCTCTGCTACCCAAAAGGATCCATGAACTGCAGAGCACGCTAAAGAGAGAACGCTTTGCAGCATTATTCACATAAAGCATGGAGCAGCAGTGACTAGGCTGGCAGTCACTTTTAGCTCTAGCTGTACTTTAAGTAGGAACTTCAAAATGATGTGATCTTTAACAGCTTTCTACCCAGCATGATGTCACTGCAAGGGAGCACTTGCTTGGAATTAAGAGAACATTTCAAATTGCTGATGTGACATTTAATTCAATAGAGTCAGCCTCCATACCGCCAGGACAGCACAGTGTGGGGATTATGGAAAAAGTAAACCAAAAAAAGCACATTTGTAGATTGGAACAGACTATTGACTGTATTTCATAGACAGTAGTTTAAACAATGAATGCTCTGGCAATGGCAAGGGTATCCTCCCTGACAAGACAAAAAGGATAAATAGGTGAGAAATTCCAAAGATCTGCAAGATTTCTGGATCCAAACTTTACAACCTGCAATGCATTATGATCCCAAAAATTGATTTAAAATAATAAAAAGAAAACATCATTTGGTGATATTGTGGGGGTGGGGAGGGTTTCTCTTATTCCAGGAGACGTTACAATTTCCAACATTTCCACAATTGGGAAGTCTCAAGAAGAACTTGCATTGCCTCCTAAACAGCTGCATTTAAATGCTCTGTGGAGTGCCCCAGGCCCATGGAAATGGTAGAAAAAGGAAAAATAGTGTACAAATTCCTTGAGAATTAGCACGACCAGAACCTATAAACAACTGTCTCTGTTGGCTTCCCTTACCCCCTTCTCATTTTCCTGGGTGCTTCCTTTGATTTCTTCTGTTTAAATCCTGGGTGATAAGGCTAAACCTGGAGTCACAGGGCAAAGCACTGAACCCTTCCAACACCCACAGCAACACTCAGCAAACCTTTCCTTTTCCCTGAGCTCCTGACAACCCCAGATGCCACGGGGAGGGCAGCAGCATCCCCTGGGTGGGACTGCCAGCGCTGCTCTGCCCTGCCAGCCCCTCTGGAGGCAGGGGCACAGGAGCCTCCCTCCCACTGCAGCTGGCTCAGGTTAAACACAGGCACTGCCCAGGCTTTACCCGGCCAGGCACTGCCTCCCAGAACGCTGGCACCAGGTAGCAGAAAGACAGAGGAACAGCAGGTATTCCAGCACTTTTTCTGTTTCTCAATCTGCTCCAAGCCTGAGCAGAAAAGCTGTGTATCAACTTGTAAACACCAGGGCTGCATTAATAAAGTGCTCTAAGCCTAAGCCAAAAAATGTGCACCAAAGCCTTTTCAAGTTGTGACTGTGTTGCATGGAAACAAGGATGATTTCCACTTCTGGGAGGAAAGCTACTTTTTTAATGTCATGCAAATCTATTAAACAACACAAGCAGTTTTCTTATGATAGTTTAATGAGTTTTCCTGCAGGTCTGGGAAAATGCAATATAAACTTCAAGGCAGTTAATCTCCTGCCTTACAGTGCACAATATCCTGGCTGAGGAAGTTACTCTGCAGGCACACTAACTCTCACGCACAAAAACTTTAGCTAAAGTGAACAACTGTTACATTCCAGGCAGAGAAACGAAGATCAACCCAAAATATATGACTACCGAATGACAAAGTCCTCCAACTCTTGCCTGTACCTTCTCCCCAGTGATTTCAAGGCGCACAGTTTGAGTAGCAAGCAGAAACCAGAAGAGAACAGGGAAAGTTGCAAGGTATCTGCTTATTAATATCTGGTGTAAGGAAGGTAAAGAATGTCGAACTGTTCTCTTGAGGCAGTAGGGGACAACACAGTCAGCAAGGAAGATATCTGCAGATTTTGCAAGAGCAATTATTGCTCAGTAAGGGGTACTGTTTACTTTTCCCAGTTTTACAAAAGGTTTATCAACAACTTAATGTTCCTCAAAATCTTATTAGCAAGACACAGTGTATGCAACAAATAAGGCTTGTTTCAGCTTATAAAAAATAAAAAGGGCTTCCAATCCTAATTGCAGAAAGGACAATAACACTTATCGAAAGGAATGGATCTCTGAATTCTTGATCCCATTCATATGAATAAGCAGATACAGCAAAGGTAATTAATCAGCTCCTAGAGGCATCAAAATATGGATTTAGTTATCATGGGAGGTATCAAAGTAGCAACACACTTCATTTTGGCAGCTCCTCAGACAATGAACCTCTACAATGAAAAGATCCTCTCATCAACAAGTGATCCTTGCCTTTCCCTTACCTCTGAATAGTTCAGATGAGTCACTGACGTATTTGAGATTCACTGGTTAAAAAGACAAAGACAAGTAGCAAGCATTGAGCTGTCCAGGAAATTTGGAATTAGAGTTTAAACACTGAGATTGGTTTCTCAGCAGTGTGAAAAGACTGCTTATGTTAATACTTGCACACTTCAATTTTTTTCTCCTCTATTAATGATAAAAATTAAGCCTCTTAAAGTTCCACTTACCTTATCAATAAGGAGGCAAAACATAACTTTTAAGACAAATTTCAGACATCAAAAACTCTAAGTTTTACAACAGATATGGAGGTTATTTAACAACGTATCAACCTGCATCTTAGATCTTTAGTCTATCCACACAGAAAACCATACAGCACATGATCTGGCTGATGTAACTAACAGGACATGAAAAGCTGACACACAAGGCTTGAAAAGCAAATAACAGCACACCAAGAGAACAACACAGACCTTGAAGGACTGCACATCAGGCAATGGTACAGGTCTGCATTTAGAACACTTTCTTCAGGGCAGTCTTTCTGCAGAGAAGCAGGGGCAAGGTTAAAAGCCCTTGCTGGAAAGCCAGAAAGGAGGTCAGCAGCAGCAAAGGATTTACACATAACGAGTGACTACCGACTTGTTTAAAAAGCCATGTTTACCAAATAAGGAAGCAATTAGAGGGAAGTGCATTGCCATGTAATGTCATGTCTAAAGGTTATGAAAACAGAAGTTTAGAAGGCCAAGGAGGTAAAGGGGAATAACTACTGCAATTACAGAACCAATGAAGTTTCCATTAGCTACTTCATTTTCTGGTAATGAAAACAGAACACCTTAAAACATTATCACATAGGGGCACGAGAATAATTAATGAATAACTTATCATGACTGATTTGAATGAACAGCAGTCACTTCTACATCAATAATAAAACACTTAGCAACATAGAATTAAATGGGGAGAAGTGCCATTTCATTATATAAGGGTATAGCTTCCCTAAAAAGTAATCAGAAAATGTCATTTTTTAGCAAGCTTACACAAAGCCTTATCCAGAGAAGAGCAACAGAGCTGGGGAAGGGTCTGGAGCACAAGTCCTGTGAGGAGCAGCTGAGGGAGCTGGGGGTGTTTAGCCTGGAGAAAAGGAGGCTTGGAGGAACCTTCTCACTCTCCACAAGTACCTGAGAGCAGGATGCAGCCAGGTGGGGTTGGACTCTGCTCCCACATAATGAGCTACAGCACAAGAGGAAGTGGCCTCAAGCTGTGCCAGGGAAGGTTCAGGTTGGGCATCAGGATGAATTTCTTCACAGAAGGGTTTGCCAGGCTCTGGAGTGGGCTGCCCAGGAGGTGGGGGAATCACCATCCCTAGGAGCCTTCAAGAAACACCCAGCTGTGGCACTCACTGCTCTGCTCTAGCTGACAAGGTGGAAACCATTCAAAGATTGGAATTGATGCTCCTGGAGGTCCTTTCCAACCTAAACAATCCTGTGATTCTGTGAAAGTATTTTTGGGGCTAATCCCTTACTGAGAGGGCAACCAAACGGGGGCCAGGCCTGAGGGACCCAACCCAAGCCAAGACTGCACAATTTGCTTTCGGATCTGAAATCTGACCTCGCACAAAGGCCTCTCCTCGCTGACTCGGTGCTTCCCTTGCTTTTAGCACCAGAGAACGCACACGTTCTCCCGCTCCAGCCGGGCTCTCCCGGTGCGGTTTGTTGGTGTCAGGACCCTGGACAGCGCCGGGATCCCGGCCCGGCCTCCCTCAGCCGGGGTGACTCCATCCCCAGCAGAGCCTGGAACTACCCCTGCTCCAGGCTGAAACTGGAGAACACCACCAGAAGTCTCTAACTGCAACTCTCTTCTGCCAGCTGAACAAACAGCCCTGGAAATAAAGCTCCAGACTGGATTTCCCCACGGAAAGGAGGTTAAGCATGGGAAGGGACTGCCCAGGGAGGTGTGGAGTCACCATCCCCAGAGGAGTTCAGGACACGACTCAGTGATAAGCTTTAATTGACAAGCTGGTCATTGGTCAAAGGTGAGACTTGATGATCTTGAAAGTCTTTTCCAACCTTAATGATTCTATGGTTCTGTGAAATGGCAGAACATTGTCCTAGCTGCTAGGACATCATATTTTGTTATTTTTAAGGTAGGTTTTGAGCTTCCTATCAAGCTAAAACAAACTTTGTTTTTCACTTAAAGCAATTCCCAAACCTGCTGCAAATCCAGGGTAAACTAATGAACATCCCGAGCAGCAGGATGCTGTTCGCACAATGGGAATGGATTGAATACTCCCTGAGTAATAAGCACTACACAACAGCAAGCTACTTGAACCTAGAGCCTCTCCCTCCACTTTGTTTTTGGGACCTACTTCAGCCTCAGTTCAATGGTTAGGCTGAGGAGGGACAGCTTCCTATCAGCAACCATTTGAGCCTGGTGACCTGGAAGAAGATGGGGTAAAGGAGCAAACAGCTTGGAGTGTGGCAGCAGGGAGTATCTGAGTCCCAGCAGGGATGAGAGGTTGTTAATTAGGCTCATGCTGAACCCACTGTCAGTACTTGCCAACATACAACAGTAACACTCTAACATGATGGCTGCAGTTTCCATGCAGCATTTCCAAAGACATCCGTAGGCCAGACTTGTTTCTCTGGCTGAGAAAATTACTCCATTCTGCCTCTTATACTCACTCTGCTGCTTTAGTTTTCATCCTTTTACTGAGATAAAAGAATTGTCATGATCTTTCACCTTTTGAAACCTGAGTTGTCCGATTTTGATTCTCCCCCAAAATTAAGCTTCTACATTTTCCCTTAGCTTTCTTTATTCACATGATGGACCTCCTGCAAGACAGCACAGGTTAGTTGTTGGCTCTTGGTAAGATATATATGAAACCACAGAATGGCCTGGGCTGGAAGAGACCTTAAAGGTCATCTTTTTTTGACACCTTTCACTAGCCCAGGTTGCTCAGAGCCCCACCCAGCCTGGCCTTGGACACTTCCAGGGATGGGGCAGCCACAGCTGCTCTGAGCACCCTGTGCCAGGGTCTCACCACCCTCAGAGTGAAAACTTTCTTCCTAATAGCCAATGTAAACCTACTCTCTGTTAGCTGGAAGCCATTCCCTCCTGGCCTGTCACTACATGTAACTCTGCCCTCAGGTTACATCTTCCCACAGGATCTCTAATTTTTTTAGAGCTCTCTAAGTCAATTAAAGAGAGATATTGAAGAGTTGTTGCTCTCCACACATGCTTAGATAGCCTTTAAAGGGCAGACAAAAATTATTGCAAAATGACTTGGACTGTTGTACAGTATATTCTCAGTTATGCCCATCCAAAAACATCGCACTTGGAGAAACTGGGTTTTTTTCCCCTAGGCATAGAATCTCTTATAGTATGACCTGTAATTAGAAAGTCAGTTCAGGTCCTTTTCTCTTTTTTGTATCACTAGTAAATATTCTACACAAGTGGACCACCTAGTCCTTCCATTTTTTGTCTTGGTCCTCTGACAATGTCACTCACAATGCTTAGAACCAGCAGATAATAGACCATCCCACTGCTAACAACCAAGTTAGCAACAATACCGTGCTTTTCTCCCCAGCAAGCAAGATTTTAGTGACTCTAGAATATGCAGAGACCAAGTAGATTAAACAGATTCCTTTTAAAAGCAGACCCCTTGTAGTGTTACTTACATTTTCCTACCTTTCAACATAGATCTGTACTCTTCTCACCACAAACACATGGGACTGTCTTGGACTGCCAGAGCCTACATATCCTCCTATTTTTCATTCAGCTTCTCCCCTTTGTCAGCAAAGCAATGGCACATTTGGGTGTTTCATGTCAGGGTTAAATCTCAAAGAGAAACCTTCCCAGAATTACTGAGTTTCACTGAGCTTTTGTATGAAAATCTTGGTCTATGAAGTTTGTAGTATTTCATAAATCAAATCAAGATTCAATTGGAAAGTTTATGGATTATTAATAAATTAATGTCCTGCATTTTTCATTCATGAAATAGTTTAGTGGCAAAGCTCCAACTTAAGCAGTGAGATTTTTCAAGGTTTCATTAAGCCTGAAGAGGATACTTGTAGATACAACTGACTGGCAGACTCTGCACTCCAAATATTCCAGTGAAGAGGAGGCTGTTTTACAGCACTTTGCTAAAGATAAATTAGCAATGATTCTACATCAGAATTCAAAATGGGCAAGTCTTTCACAGTCATTTTGGCAAAGTGGTGGGTCACAGGCTACACTGTTTTGTTTAAATCACTTCTCCCACTCCTACTTAAAATTCAGACATCCAAACTCGATACAGCAAAGAAATACAAAAGCTTCACTGAACTCACAATAATTCATATGTACCAGGACTCCACACAGAACAAGAACAAACCCCACGTGTTTCAGAGCAGGACCTCTACTCTGTCAGTCAGCCAGGGGTGGAAATTAAACATTCCCTCAGGAATTTCCCTCTGCAGTCTCAAACACTGTGAATGCCACTCATCCCAGGGCATGGTCTAGGGAACAGCTCCTCACAGTTTGGTGTATTGGGTGAGTAAAAGGTGAAAAAATCCCCTTTCCAAGAGCATTGCATAGGAGGATGCAAGGTTCCAGGCAGCCAGCACTCGGCACTTCTCCCTTTCTCCCAGCTGCCACACACAACAACCTGCTCCAAAGATGAAGGCACACAGGCAGGCAGACAAAAGAAAGGGTTTTTTTTGTCTGTGTGCTTGTGGCAGAGCAAGTTGCTGTGAAGGACAGACCTCTAAGGCAAAAGCTCACACTGCAGTCAGACAAAACCCCCCTCTAATTCCTAACAAAGTGTGTGTTCATATGAAGACATCTAAAGCTCTAACAGAGAGTTTTCACCAGAGATTTCCTTGGTAGATACAACATTTTCAGTTACTTCCAAAGTGCTGAATGATGTAATTGTATATTCCTATGTATCACACACATCTACAGAGAGAGGCTACAGCAATAAAAATGCAATTAGAGACCATAACATCTGGGAATAAGCAATAAACAGAGAAGACAACAAACTCCATACACTAATGAAAAAAATACTGCCATGATATTGTAATAAATATATGAGAAGAGCAAGTGCTCAGTGCTGACCGAGCAGATGAGGTAATAGCCCACACAGCTGATTGGATAAGCCTGAATTCATTTTCTCTAAACACTGCTGTAATTTATATCCATTTTCACAGCCACAGCCTTAAAGAACCTAAAGCACAAGAGTAAAGCTCAGTCATTCAATTAACAGCCCAAGCAGCTGCAAGGATAGAAATTAAAATAATTTCCTCCATAAAAATCTGTAATTTCTACAGTGAATTTTAAATTTGAGATATTCTCTGTATGAATTTCAAATAGATGATAATTTAGGCTAGCATTTCTCAGCATTCTGATTGCAATCCGGATGTGTGGTATGTGTAATTTCTGTTTGAATTGTTCACAGCTTTCCAGGATTTGGCCTGGGATCTGATCTCCCAGCAGCCTTTCCATGGCACTCTAAGCACAGAATTCCAAAACCCAGAGAACCTACAGGCTGCAATACAGCCTCAACTGCATCTGCTTTGTTTTCTGTTCCTTCCCTCAAATCAAAGTTTCTCTCCTCCATCCAAACCAAGCTACTGCAAGTCCCAAAAGAGTGGGAAGAATATAAAAAGTACAACGTAAATTGCTCTTAACACACCAGCAAAGACAAAAATAATTTTCACTCAGCTCATCATTTTTGCAGAGAGCTTTTTTTATCCCTTGAACAAGTAGCTAGACATCCACTGAAGGCAAAACAAAGACATGGCAATCAAAAGACAAATTTTAAAGTAAAACCTGTGGTTTTTAAATTTACTCTGACAGGAATTTGGAGTGCACTGCAAGTTAAGTGGTAGTTAGGCATATGTTAGTGAAAGGAAGAAGACTCTGAAAGTATAATTTCAGAGGAAATGCTCTTTGAAAGACTATCAGTTCTGGTGGAAAGGCTACTCAAAGCCAACGGCATACCTTTCACATTTTTACAAGTTGTACTGTATTTAGCTTCTTTGAAAGCTCAACAGGGTATCAATATATTTGCCAGAAGAGGGAAGAAACTTCCTAAATGTACAGGGAAAAGGGCTATGAAGTGACTGACTTGGACTGCTGCCAAGTCAGGAATCCTGCACAACTTATCTCCCTCAGCCTTTCCTCAGAGAGATGCTCCAGTCCTCAAACCATCTTGGTTGCCCTCCAGGAACTCCTGTCCATGTCCCTCCTGTCCCGAGGAGCCCAGAACTGGACACAGCACTGCAGGTGAACCTCACCAGGGCTGAGCAGAGGGGCAGCATCATCACCCCCTGACCTGCTGGCACTGCTCTTCCACTGCACCCCAGGACACCACTGCTTTTCTGTAAACAAAAAAATCTGTAAACATCTGTGCCTGAAATAACTTGGCAGAGGTGCTCCACCAGATCCCCTGCACTGCAGCTCCCCTCACAGCCACCAGTGCAGAGTGGGCACCAGCCACCACACTGAGGTCCCTGCCAGGTCGAGGTGGCAGTTCAGGTCACCTTACCCTGGGCAAACATCACCCTCAACTAGAGCTGGCAGAGAGAATCAAGTGCAGTGTTCCATAAAGAGAGAGCCAGCAGTGCTCACAGGAAGGGGAAAGAAAAGAGAAAATATAGCAGGGACATAGTTATTAACATGCATTTTACAAACCAAATTAGTGTGAAAATCAAGTTTACATGGTTAGCAAGAGTAATATTGCATGGAGGTAACTGGCATATCAAACTTCAGAGTACAGAAAAAATGGAAAGAAGGGCCAAAAGCTTATATTTAAAAGAATAAAACAAGGTACTATATCTTGCATAGCTAATTACTGTGAATGAGGAGTTCCTTGCAGGATCAAAATGCTAATAAGCAAGCAAGAAGGATCTAATTTACATTGGAGTAGACCCATGCTGAACACTTTCTAACTTTGCCTTGACGTTTTTTACCTCTGATGAACAAAGACCCTTTGAAAGCACAAAAAGCAAGTTTCTGGTCTACTTGGAAACATTCTTTATTTTGCAGGCTTCACATAACAGCAGGTTTCAGAAAAGTACTCAGCCTTACAAGTGCTCAGTGGGAGCACATATCAAACTTTAGAGGGAAACCAACATTGGTAATTATCACTAGACAGGCTTTTTCTACAACTCCCTTGTCTCTCAGAGGGTCTACTCTCAAACAAACAGATATTCAACATGAAATTCACAAAACATGGGGACTACCTTGGCTCTATGACAGCAATCTGGTGTAAATGCACACCTGAAGATGGTAGTATCTGATTGTATCTCATGAGAATGTTGCAGAAAATAATGTAGAACTGGAGAATAGTTTGGGTTGGGAAGGACCTTGAAGATTATTGAGTTCCAATCCCACTGCCCACTAGACCAGGTTGCTCAGAGCCCCATCCTTAAGTAGTTCCAGGCATGGGATATGCAGAACTTCTGTTTCAGTACCTCACCTCCCTCATGGTAAAGAATTTTTCCCAATATCCCATCCAAACCCACTCTGTCAGCATGAGGCCATTCCCCCTTGTCCTGTCACTCTAGGCACTTGTGAAATGTCTCTCTCCACCTTTCTTGTGGGCTCTCTTCAGGCACTGCAAGGCTACCATGAGGTCATCCCAAAGCCTTCCCTTCTCCAGGCTGAACAACCCCAATTCTTCCTGCTTTCCTCCTAGCAGAGCTGCTCCACCCCTGTAATCAACTCTGGACTCACTCCAATGAGCCCATGTCCTTGCCATGAAGGAATCCTCCTCCAGTCACACTAGACAAAGAGAACCCATTCACTACATAAAAACTATGGCTAATAAAGGCTAAGAAACAGGGGAAAAGGAAAACCAAGTAAGTAACATTATTTATTATACAAGAAGCCACAACACCAAAATTATGAGTCCTTAGCAGAATTGCACTCAGCAAAAGGTTACAGGGCTAAATCCTGGCTGTGCTGAAGTCAGCTGGAACACTTCTGTTGACTCAGAGGTAACCAGGCTTCACTTCCCCTATTTTACCACATACTTTATTACTCATTTTGCCACCACAGCTCCTTCTGTATTCATATATTGGCCAGATTATCACAGGGGCTCTCTTGCTCTTCCTTTTTTTTTTTTTTTTTGTTCTTTGTGTGAAGGAAAATGAATAATGGTCCAACATCTCTATCTGCTTACTGTGTGGGAAAAAAGGGATTTTGCAATATTTCTTCCCCACAAACTCTACCTGAAGAAATCCTCATTATAATTTTCTCCAGAGGTCTTCAGGCATAGATTTACCCCTGCAATAACAGCATGCATTGAATTTGAATGACCGTGAAGTGCCTGAGGGAATTGTTATAAAGGCATCATACTAATACAAGAATTATTTCTTTGGCTTTCTCATTTTGACTGGCCTAATACTGGATCACAGAGCAGATCTCTGTAGCCTTTGCTTTTATTGTCTTCTTTCACCTAAACTGTCTCCTACTGAGCCCAGTCCCAACACTTATATTTGCAGCATTGCTCCACAATACCAAGCTACACTGTACATAGAATAATCAGCAACACTAAATACAAGCTTGTCCAAGCAGAATTAAGCTCTGCTTTAATATTTGGTACTGATGTGTTGTACCATTCCAAAGGATAAATCTGAGAACATATTTCTGAGGGCACCACATGGTTAATTGGCACATATTTTCCTTACAGACCATTAGAAAAACAAAAACATTCACAAGTTTAAAAAAACCCCAACTATTTGAGTAAAAGACTTGTGGTTGCTCAGCCTAGAGAAAAAGACTGTGGGGAGACTTGATAGCAGTCATATGTGGAAAAGAGAAGCAAAAAACATCTCTTAACTTATAGCCAGGGGGAACTTCAAGCTAGATGTCAAGAAATATGTGCATAAGGGCAGCAACTTACTAGATTGGACAGCCTAGTGGGTTGTGGAATTTCCATGAGGAAGCTGCAAAAATTATTAATTATCTCTGAAAAACATGAAAGATGGTAGACTTAGATTAGATGTTAAAAAGAAATGGATTCTGGCACAGGGTGCCCAGAGCAGCTGTGGCTGCCCCATGCCTGGCAGTGCTCAAGGCCAGGCTGGATGGGGCTCTGAACAACCAGGGCTGGTGGGAGGTGTCCCTGCCCATGGGGCACGAGAGGATTGTCAAGGTCCCTTCCAACCAAGCATTCCAATGTGCTGGCAGAGCTGCCAGCCTTGGGGCAGAGGCCTCTGAGCATCCCCTGCAGACAATGGCTTGGCACAGGTTCCACTGTGATCCCACATGGTCTGCCTTGTGTTTTGGTGCAGCTCTGCCTCGTTGTTGGGGTTTGGCACTGGCCAAGCACCAGGCACCCACAACAGACACTCACTCACTCCTTCCCTGCCACAGCTGGGCAGAGGAGAGAAAAATTAATGAAGGGTTCATGAGCTGAATTTAAGCCATGGTCTTGGACTTCAACCATCTGCAAAGCCAGATATGTTTTTATGAAAATTGCTCTTCTCCACAACGTACCCAGACTGGCACTGCCAACTGCCCACAGCCCCAATTGTCCATGGCTAGCAGAAATCTCTAGGACAGTCTTTGAAAAGGAAATTATAGGGGGAAAAAAAACCTGACACCATTTCTGCACTGAAAAGAACTATTTCCTTCTGCACTTGGGATTTACAGTTACATTACACAAGTCCAAATTCACTGGGCCATTAAATGTCAAATGTTGGCTCAGTTCACACCAGTACTCCCAGTTTCCTTGCCTCTGCCTGACACTACAGGCTAACCCTTTGGCCACCACATTCCAAAGCCACCTCAGGTTGGTAGTGTCTGGCCAGTAGACAATCTGCAGCACAGATTTAACTGCCAAATTTCTCCTTGAAGACTGCACATGCAGGATTCATGCAGTGCACCCTGATGGAAGAAAGGCATTCGTGCATTATTTTCCCTGTGCCCAAAATGCCACTTGTAAGCCAGTGCCTGCTGCATGGGAATCCTTCAGGTGATAAAAGCAGCTCCAGGAGAGAACCACAGCCCTTCCCCTCCATGTCATATCAGGTGATGAGGACTCTCAAGCAATAATGCCTGGCTGCATTAAGTCCATTTCTGACCTGTGATGCAGCACAGCTCTCATTACATGTACAACTGGGCTTACACTCCCCCCGTAAGCAAGAAGATAAAGGATTTCTTCAAAGTCACTATATAATCTTCCTACAAGATGTTTAACTTTGCTACCCCTTCTTAATAGCTTCAGCAGTGGCATAACCTTCCCTAACTTTGTCCAAGCCTGCAGACTCCACTAAGTCACACTTCCATCTGTGTTTAGGAATATGTGGGAGAAGGGGGAGCTGCATCTCTGCTACACAATGAAGACCTTCTGAACACAACCTGCTATAGTTAGTAAAATTTACATGAGCCATATCAAGAAATCAAATCACAGCACCAAGAAAAAGTTATGTAACATTCCATAAATTCCTACTCATTATTCTGCCAGGTGTAAGAGCTGGGTATGAAATGGACCCAAACCTAAGCCTCAAATAAGCCAGTACAGGTATTAAGCCTATTTTAAGCACCATCTTACCAAAACAGCCAACTACTGCAGAGAGAAAATTAATGTAATGTGCTGATCACTGAATAATTCAAATATATAGGCACATATATAGTAAGACATCTTTAAACTGAACAAGATGATTTGTAATAACAAAATTCATAAATAAAATAAAGGCCAAGAGGTGGACAGCATATAAAGGGTAAAGCTTTCTCTAGAAGCCAAGGTTGCACTGCACCTGTAGGTGGAAGTCTCAGTATATAACAAGTTCACTGCCAGAAAAACCTCTGCATGGAGAAAATCTGCTTTTAGTATCTTACCAGGTATATACAACTACAATAAAGCAAACCAAACTGTGCTGCCCCTTTGGGCAGACTCAAACCCACCCTTATTTCTATTTTACACCCCCAGCCAGGCAGCTAATGTGCCCTGGAGTCACTTAGAGCCATCACAAGTCTGGTGTCCCTGCAGCTTCTCATCTGTGCCCACTTGCTTTAATTCTTTTGCTTGCAACAGTTCCTGTTTCTAAAGCAGCAAGTTTATGTCCTCATAAAGCAGATAAGCATGGACAAAAAACCCATAAAATTCCCAGGGCCTCTATGTCCCTCTCTGTTTTCACTTCCCACTTCCTCTTCGAGTTCAGCCTTTTTCCTCTGTGCTTGGCAATCCCACAGCATAACATCTGTAGCTGTGACCAGCAGGTACTGTAAAATGACCCTCCAGGGAGAGCATTTCAGTAGGGCAGCCAGTGAGCAGAGACAGGAGCTCCTGCATTACCCAGGAAAGAGTGATGGATGCTCAGTCAGCCTTGGTTTGAAGCAGAGGCTGAGTCAGGGCAGCCATCCTCTCTGCCTGCAGGGCAAACTGACACTGCAGCCAGATCCAGGCTTCCCTTTCTCTGTCACATGTGGAAAGGTCAGCCTCTATTTATGTGTTGGCACTGACCTGGCCTTGCATTACTGCAGATAAACCCACAAACACCAGGCTCACCCCAGCAAGCCAGGCTGACCAAAGCCCACACCAACAGGGCACAGAAAGCAGCTCCTGCTCCACTCAGCTCACCTCCACAAGGGCATGTTGCCCTTCCTTCATTTAATTACTTCAAATTAGACACGTTCCAGCTCAAGTTTTCCAGCACAAATTGGATTTTCACCATCAGGTACGTCTGCCCTTGTCTCCAGGGAGCAGTGTCACAAACACTGACTCTTGCTCAGCTGAGCAGCCAGAGCAGAGGATGCTCTACTACAGGTACCCTAACATGCCACACAACTTGGTCCAATTACACAGCTCTTCATTAGTCAGGATGGAAACATACTGAAGGTAGGGGCTTCTCTTAACTAAATATTAAGCCAAATTTTTTTTGGATGACCCTGATGCCAATGGCTAAAGATTATCCAGGGCTGAAGGTGATGCCTTAAGTTTTAGCTTTCGTATTACCCAGACTCTCTTCTGCATTCTGAACTCCATATCAAGTGTCAGCAATTCTCCTCACAGCTCAGTCACACAGAACAATCCTTTTCCAGCCCCAGAACCAAGGACACTGCTGCAGCTTCAGCCCAAAAAGTGCAAACAACAGGGAATGGAGGGGAGCAACCTGGGAGGGTGGGACTGCATCACCTGGAGCTGGAATTGGACAATTAACCCAATATGGAAATGGACCAAAACCTATAAAAGTGTGAGAACTCCTGACCCATCATCTATCTTGGGTGCAGCCCTGGCCAGGCTCTTGCACTGCCCAAGGTGCATCCTTTGAGGCCTTTTAATCAACCCCTGCTTTATTCTTTAACTCTGTCCAGCCTCTCTTCTAGGGAGCCTCTCAAGGCTCATGCTCCAAAAGAGCACAGTTTGTCAGACCTACAGACAGTATAATACAATTGCTTGAATAATAAAACGTATCAGTTGCTTTCCCAAAACAATTTACATTTTGCAATATTTAAATACCTCTTCACCTTTTACTATACAATGTTTTCCACATTTCCAACAACTAATGTTTATTACATTTTCATTTTCAGTCAATACATGTAGCCCCAATGAAGAACAGAGTTTGCATATTAATGTAGGCAATAAGGAGCAGGAAAAAGATGAAGGAAGAAAAAAAATCAAAAGGGAAAGCACCAAGAAATTTCCCCAAATCCTAACTAAATACAACTCTGAGGTACACAAGGAGATACTATTTAGGCAACAGAATAAAGGGAAATATAAATTAAAGCTGCTTAAAAGAATGTCTGTAGACCTAAAATTTATATCCATATCCAAGGCATCAAGAAAAAGTACCAAAAATGACAGTCAATATTTCACTGTATTTCTCCAAGCAGTTCTTAATTACAGAGCATTACTGAGAACAGAGTACACTGCTAGCAAAAAATTAACAGGGCACATCCAAAATCAACAGCAAGGCAGTAATTCCTGCCTGCAGCCATCAGACCCCAGCCCACATTGCCAGGAGGCAATTGGGTGGTTTCCCACTTGACACACAGCTTTTGGATCACCTGGGTCTCAAATCAGAGTGTTTGCCCTAACGAAGGGAGCACTGTCCTCCTGGGGGGGGCTGACTTCCCTCACACAGCTCCGGAGTTCCAGTCCAGCCCAGCAGCTCCCCCTGAGCCCACCTGGAGCCTCCTGCTGGAACCAAAGGGTCCTTCCCCTCCTCAGGATGGTTTTTCTGGTGTTCTCAGAACGCAAAAAGGGAAAAAGCCTGCAGAATCTACACCAAACTCCCTTTCCACACCTGAATCCCCCCCCCCCCCCCCCCCCCCGAAATAATTACAGATTATTCTACTTGCTGCAGGCAACACAAAATCCCTGGCTAAACAAAAGATGTTGTGAGCAACCAAAAACCAAATAAGCTCCCAAAATTCAACAGGTACCCAGAATGAAAAGCACAGCACAATCATCAAGTAAGTCACTGTTACCCAACACACCATACAGAAAATCCAGAACATGCCAGAGAATGTCTCCATTTTCCATTTACAATTAGAGCAACTTTTTCTCTGGCTTTATATTAATGGTGGGAATTTAAACTTTAAACAAATATTTGTATTGTGTGTGTGATTTGGAAAAATGTCATCTTTCTCCTGATCACAAAGTACCCAGAAACAGATGCCACATTTCCCAGGAGTTTTTTGTGGCTGGCAGTTATTCCCTTTGCATTTCTTCAGCACCATTTGTGATGACTGTTCATGAGGAGCTCAGTGCAAGTAGCCACTGTTGTAACTGACAGCTTCTGCAAGTGAAACTTTACAAGGGATCTGAGCAGCCGAGGAACCATAATTTAGTAATTTAAAATAATTTATTAGTACTTAAAGTGTCTAACTGCTTAAGTGAAATACAATGGAGCCAGAATTTTTTTCAATTAATAATTTTATTTTGCCAGGTTAAAAAGATAAAATTTAACTTCTGAGATGTCTTTTGCAATGTATTCACTCCTCCACCCTCCAAAACAATACATAGCAGAGTGAAGAGTTACATTTGATTTAACTGGGGTTTTTAACCTCTTGGGAATTGGAAAAGGGTGATGTCAGATTTACCTCAGTTTTTCCTTGCTATAGACTTTTGCCAACAAACACCAAAAATCAGATATTTGCACAGAAACCTCACTATCGGGGTGAAGAGTTTTTTTCCTCTCTAATGCTAAAGATAGTCTCAAATTTGGTTTTGAAACTGAGGACAGAGAGAGCATGGAGCAAAAAATAATTACAAAAAACCAATTGAAATTGGTGCTTGGTGCATTTCCTAACTACAAAGCAGCTGAGTGCTGGTTCACACATCTTTCACAGGGTTTTGAGTTACATCCAGCTGCTGCTGGGGTTACACCCTGCTCCCAGAGCAGCTGAAAGCCCCTGCAGGACCCCCAGAGCCTGGTCCCACCATCCCAGCTGTTCCTGGGGATACATCCTGCTCCCAGAGCAGCTGAAAGCCCCTGCAGGACCCCCAGAGCCTGGTCCCACCATCCCAGCTGTTCCTGGGGATACATCCTGCTCCCAGAGCAGCTGAAAGCCCCTGCAGGACCCCCAGAGCCTGGTCCCAGCCCAACCCATGGTTACACCCTGCTCCCAGAGCAGCTGAAAGCCCCTGCAGGATCCCTGGAGCCGCTTCCAGCACCTGCACTTAGTGCTCCATGCAAAGCCCTGCCTCATCAAATTTTGTCCTCATAAACTGAAATGGAGCACTGAATGACTATTCCCACATAAAAGCTTCTCTTTTGCACATTTCTCCTTTGGTGGTTCAAAAACTAGAAAAAAGAAAAGTAGTAATATTATCACTCAAAGTCTGAGGAAAAAAGAGGCAGCAACAGAGCTGATAAAGAAACCCCAACAGCTGAAGTATTACACTAAAAAAAAAGTTAAAATGAAATGTTGTAACAGCACCAAAACCTTTCAACCTTTTCACTTCAAAGAAAAATTGAAAAACTAATGAAGTGATTCTAAATTTATATTTTCATGAAATAGCATTTCTAGTGGAAAAGCACTCTGTCAAAAAATGTTGACCCAGCTGTAAGAACTTTATCTACAGACTGCTCAGAAGAAAAATTCTTCTATTTTGTATTACTCACATTCAGAAATAAGTGGCATTTTACATCTTAACTTTTTATTTACTTTTCTATAACATGAAATACAGCAAGTTCCCTATTTAGTTTTGAGTTAAATTATCCTATAAGTTAGTCACTGGTTGAGGACTGAGAAATCTCCTGCAATCATCAAATTGTTCAAGCCCAGCAATGAGGATGGAGTAATTTTTATTTATTTCAGAGGAAATTATTTTTTGATTATATCAACATAGCTGTAGCCCTTTACATTCCTGTTACATCCTCATGGCATTTCAGAGTATTAACTGTTTTGTGAATTGCTTTAAGCTTCTGGATGCTTTTGAAAGGAATCTTCAGGAAAATTGCTTGCGAGCAAGCTAATAAATAGACACCACTCTTCAAAGCAGGAGCCTAAAAAATTTAGGCAAGTACTTCTCTTGAAACAAATACAGAAGCAGAAAAATGCATTTAAAAATTTACTGCAAATAAATCCTCCTTGGCTTTTAAGCCTTCCAGGATTTAGTCTGATGAAGGTGTACAAAATTCCTCTGGGCAAAATGCATGGGAACAATACATCAAATTCGAGGCAGTGGTACTTGCAAGGAAAGAAGGAGCAGTAATGAGCAGCACTTGTCAGAAACAAACTGCCCATAACCTCAAAGGGACAGCATTCCTGGGTGGAACATTCTAGGGCTGGAACACGATGAAGATTGCCCTTTTCCACAGCAACTCTCCAGTAGCACCCAGCCACCCCCTCTGCAGCCTGCTCCTCAGCCTGACAACCCTCAGGACATGAAGTCCCAGCTGCTTAGCCCATGCTGGGCCCCAGGAGCTTCTCTCTCCAGGACTTCCCAGACCTTGACTCTTTATCTCTACTGATGAACTTTAGGACAGGTCTCAGGGTCCTGGGGACCAGTGGAGCTGCAAAGACCACGATTTCTCTCCAACCTCTGTGAGGGAGCCCATCCAGCAAGATGCCCTGTGCTGTGAAAGGAGGCAGAACACCTCTGTGGCCAAGCAGAGTGCTTGGTTTTGATCAAAACAACCTCAAATCTGAAATCCCCATCTGTCACAAACCAGCACCCTCCCTCTACCAGCCCAGGTGGGGTTTTCCTGATGCCTTGGACAGGACACACTCTGAGCACCTCCTGCCAGCACCTTGTGCAGAGCTCTGCCAAGGATCCTGGTTTTCTCCAAAGAACAGCTCAATAGAGCAGCAACAAACCCCAGTGATCATCATAAACAAAGCTTACAGCCACTGCTCTGCAACACGTCACACTCCCCATCAGTGCCCAGAGTCCAGTCCAGCTGGGACACCCCTTCCCAGCTGCACTGCAGGACACTCCACCTGCCAGGCAGGTTTGAGCACCTGCTCTGTGCTGAGCTGGGGCAGCCTGAGGGGGCAGAGGTCCATCTCCCAGCCCATGGCAGCAGGGACAAGTGGCCAGATCAAGGCACCCCAAGCAAGGCTCAGCTGGAACAGAGCTCCTCTGGACAGTGTCAGGACAGACAGGGGCTGCAGCCACCCCTCACTCCTTCTCCACCAAACTAAACTCATTCAAAGCAGTAACCCTGGTTTTGAGATCTAAAAACTACTTTTACAGTTTTAGGCCATTTTTTGTTTAATTTTCAGGATGAAGTTAACATGTAAGGACTCCACTACACATTCAACTGAAAGAGCAACAAATGAGAAGCCCTGTGTGAATGACTCAACACTGGGAGGCTGAATAAATCCCTATACCTTGAATTTGACAGGTTAAAGTAGGAGGTAAATCAATTAATACAGCTAGAAGTTCAGCTTTCTTTAAGTGTGTAGCTACATAAAATATTTGTGTTCAACATACAAAATTCAATATAAAAAACTCACTATTTAATATCAGTTCCTATATTAATTAAAATACAAGAAGCAGCCTAGGTCAGTATTACAAATCGCCAGCTCTCACAAAACCCTGCACTTCACCCAAAGCACCTTTGATAGACGTTAATAACCAACCCCTTCCAACATTCACAATCACAGCAAGAATCAACAAAGTTAAGCTGCTTGCTCTTCTTGTTGGGCTTACATTGTTTGCCACCAATGAACTTCATTAACCTGGAAGTAACTGGGGACACCTTCCCACGAAGCTGTGTCCCCTCCTGGCTGCACAGGTCTGAACTGAAGCCACAGCAGGTGAGGGATCAGGCTCACAGTGACTGCACCCCGTGACTGAAAGGCAGAAATCATCCTCTTGAAACAGCCAGAGCCAAACTCTTCAGAAATCATGACAGGTGACCCAATTTCATCCCTTGTGTACATTCCAAAAAGCAGCCAGGGAAGTATTAACACTCACATAACCAAAATTTTCAGAATGCAGAAGTCAAAAAGCAAATGCTGTTTGGTATTGAGAAGTGAAGATACAATTCCTTGATGACCCTTTAGCCTATTTATACTTATTTGAATCACATTACCATTTAGCATTTTAATACTTAAAATGAAAATAAAACATGGTTACTAACCTGTGGGAAGAGAGAGTAAGTTGCATTGTCAATTGTGACAGAATATAAAAATTCCCCATCAAACCAGAGGTTCTTTCCCATGGGGGAATTCATCTTTGTCATGGCAAAGAGCTGCCCAGGGTCACAGCATTCTTCCAGCAGCTTCCTAGAGAAAGGAACAAAAGAACAAGGGCTATTATTGGAGCCTTGTCACACTTTTGTTAATCATCACCCCTCACATCCGTGTTCCTGCTGCCCGCAGGTAATCCCAAGCCACACTTCCCAGCCAGCAGATGAACCATGGCTCTCTTTTTTTTTTTGCTTACCTAAGAGCCCGAAAACATTTTATTTCAGAAAATCTTAGAAAAAAAATCTAAATTTTCATTCAGACTGACACACAAAAGAACCCCAAGATTCAGCAAAAGAAACACCATCCTAGACAGCCTGTTTTAATGGGTAAAAAACTGGTCTCCAACACATATAGAAATCAGATAAGCTCATGTGAAAACTTGATCCAAGGTACATAAATGTTCAGTACCAAACATTATTTATGACGAGCAGGCCTCCTAAAGCCCCACAGTTCCGTAGCTGGGCATGGCAGTGTTGGCACCTCTCTCCAGTCCCTGCCTGTCCTTGTGCTGCATTCCCAGCAGGGTTAGAGCCTCCCAGCTGGAGGGCAGCCTGAGTCACCCAGTGTGATGGATATATATAGAGAGTGCCTGTACTTGTTAGTGTCCCTGCTGAAACTCCATATCCTCTCACTCCCTCGTGGCCCAAAAATACTTCTCAGCCTGAGTAGAAATTGGAGAGTTGGTGAAGTGGTTGAAGGTTATCCTGAAAATTCTGTACCACAGCACACTCAGCAATTAATATCCTAAACCACAGACTGATGGAAAGCTCTAAAGGTCCAGAATATCCTCTATTTCCAAAGCCTCAATTATCAATTAACAAACATCAATTATTAGTGCTAAAATGGTTGGTATAGCTGTTCTCTGCACTAGAGATTTTACTCAAAACCATAAAGTCATCCACAAAAATAGAAATTTAAGCATTTTTAAAGTTTTAAAGCTACTTTTCAACTCTAGAAATTGATATTTGAAAAAATGTTGTATTTCCCTGTCACAAACTCATTTTGCCATAATCCTCTGCAAATGTGTGAGTATTATTTTTCAGACACACTTCAACTGGAGTAACAACAAATCCCCAGCAACAACATCCCTCAGAAAGTGGCAGTCCACAAGTCTGGCAATGCTCCACACTCAAGAGGAGGAGCTGCTGCACATTCCCATCCAGGTGGGATTCCCCAAAAGGCTGGAACAGGTGACCATCTGAGGCCCCTTCCCAGCCTGGCAGGTGTGGCTCTGGGGCTGGTTTATGTGCCTCTGAGCAGGACTCAGCACTGTGCCAGCCAGAGCAGCAATTCCCACTCCAAGAGCACCAATGGCTTCATCCACAACCTCCAAGGAAAGGCTCCACATCACCCTCCTGCTGATGCCCACATAAAGAATTCAGCACAGAACAGTGAAAAACAAATTACAGCAAATTTGAAATCTCTCATTGAACAACCTTTGCAAAATGGTGTAAAACAGGCATGGAACACTGTCCCAAACACAAGATCTCTCAGTGGAGATTTTTCTGGCTGTCTGCAAACCAGTTTGCAGATTTTGGAAAATTATTTCTCTCTCAAGTGGAAAGAAAATAATTCTGAGTATTTTTCTATCCCCACAGCAACTCTTACAAAAAAACAAATTAATCCAAGATCGGCTGGAGCCATTTGTTACAAAACTGTATAACACAATTAAAATTTTCCAGTGAAATTCTTCAACTCACACCTCCTCTGGAAGTCTGGTCTGAGCAAAAAGCACAAAGAAACCCCCAAATAACTTAGTGGAAAATTATCTAGGGAATGTTTTATATTCATAAATCTTCTCTTAGCCAGGGTAGACTGAAGAGCTAAGAAGCATCACTTTGTACAAGTCCCACCCTATTTATTAGGTGAGATATACATCCCTACTCCTTCCCTTCCCCTAAAACGCCTCCTTCCAATTCCCATTGAATGCTTCATTAATAAACCTACTCTGAAAAGCAGCAGGGGTCTCCTGAAAGGGCCACAAATAGGCAGGCCACTTGTTCAAGAATGAAGCTGTGTGTAGGAACACAAATCTTGTGCACTCGTGTGCTCTCCATCAGAAAAGAATAATTTATTATAAATGTCTTTCTGATCCAAATCCCAACATCACAAAGCAAGAAAAGCTTCATAGGAAAATTGAAAAGCAGAATGGATTTAAATACAAAACTATAGCAGGATACTTTGCAGGATCAGGGAGACTGAGCTGTTTGCTGAGATTGATTAAGATATACAGCATAAATGTTATTACAGAATGGGCAGAACTGCAGTAGCTTTCAGTCAGCAATCACAGCTCACTGCAAGCATTCCTCCACTCACAGGACAAACAATATGCTTTTGATTCAAAGTTCTCTCCAGAGAAGTCCTGTAGGTGAGAGGACTTAATATTGGGATTGAAAAGGCATTGGGGGCCCTCAGACCCAGGAGCACTTGGGGGGCAAATCCCTACTTGAGAGGAGCAGGAGAAATGTTCCTTGGGGAAATTTCACTTCAAGCCCTCAGATTTCAGCTGTAATCAGGCACCAGGCAGGTCATTAAGCAAAAGGCAGCCTCAGCAATGAGGTCTTAACCTGAATTCATTCACAAAACTTTCATAAAACTCCCAAATAATTCTCCACCTTAAGCTAACAAACTTTGCAGTCTGATGTCAGCTTGCAGACAGTTAGTGCTCAATGGCACCCTGGTGTGACTCATGTCCCAGTCAATAATGACACAGGAGCTATTTTGAACATCCCAAACGCAGCAAATATAGTATCTAAAATTAAAAATGGACAACTCCACGGCATGGGCTGTCAGCCAGGAGGTCACAGCTCCTGAGCTGTCTCTTCTCTGCAGGTGGGGGGTCCTGTCTCCCCAGCATGGCACCATTTCTCCAGCTCCCTTGGATGCTGTCCTGCACAGAGCCTGTAAGCACCCCCGCCACTGTGCAAGGCAGGAGGAGCAAAGCTCTTCCTCCCAGCTTTTCCCTTCTCAGTCCATGCAAGTGAGATGTACTGCATTCACATGAAAGAGACCAGACTGGTGGGGAGCCACTGGGGCAGCAGCAAGAGGAAGGCACCTTCACAAAGATTCTGCAGGGAAGTGGTGGAGTCACGATGCCTGGAGGTGTTCAGAAAACAAGGATGGTCCAGAGCACATGGATGGGGAAAGGACAGGAGAGACTACAGCTTGGTGCTGCTCCTGCAGGTCCCAGCAAGTGCCAGCAGTGCCCTCACTGAACAAGGGCATGGATTCAACCATTGCACAAAAATGTTAACATGAGACTTAATATTTCATTACATTATGGCTCTAATGGAGCGTTAAAATAACAACTGAGGCTCACATCCAAGTCTGAGATAAAAATAATTTGTGAACTGCTTTAGTCAGACTCTGCTCAGCTGCCTGGGTTTAGGTGGCATCACGCTAACCTTGATCTGGTGACTGCAAAACAGAGCAGGAGGTGACAGCACAGCCTGACACAAACCTTCCCATTACATGCAGCTCCCATCTGCCTCAACTTCCCTTGGTTTGCTTTGGGATCAAATGAAAGCCCAGGGAAACAAAAAAAAAGCACCTGGCTTTGGAGTTTTTGCTGGTGTCAAGACAACCACCAGGCCTTCACTCACAAGGAGGGTTTTGTGGAGCTGCTGGAATCCAGAGCACAGGATTCACTTGGGTTTACTGGGGAAGAGTTGCACAGATCCATTTCACTGCCATTTATTATTGCTTCCATCTGCACACCCCCCAGCAGAGGCAGAAAGCCCTACCAAGGGCCTCATGCAGTGCTGTTTCCCAGGATGTGCATCCCCTGCTGGAAATACTTCAGGGATTAAAGCCACTAGTGGCTCTGAAACACATCAGGCTTGACCACTTCTAACAGTTTCAAAATCTGGAATTCTCCTCGTTATGTCTTGGATGCAATGTTTCTATAAGGATAACACATCCCCATGTTTTTGCAAGAAGTTTTGGTGGTAGGGGAGAAACCAAAAACCACTGCTTAAAAATGTCTTAGGGTATTGTCTTTAGAAACTCTGATCAGAGTGTGATTTTTTGGCACTTTGGGGGCTGATTTTTAAATTATTTTTCCTCCCTCCTTTAAGAGATCCTTAAAGGAAGCTGCTCAAATTTCAGCCTCCCCTCTGATGAGCAGAATGGTTGGAGTTTCCTGAATTTCTTGCTATGAACAAAGTTTTTTACTCTTTCCATAATTCCTGTGGCTAGTCTCTTTTTCAAGACCCACCCCTAAATATCACATTCTAAATAAAGCCTGGAAATATTATTTCTAGGGTAGCTACCCCCTGCTAGCTACAGGCAAGCTGACCTCTCATTAGTCACACATCCCACACCATCCAAGAACAGACCAAAATCTGGGCTCATGTCCCATCTCCCAGAGCAGGCAGCAGCCAATGCCTGCAGCCGTAAGAGAGCCCTCTCAAACACCACATAATGACCATTTTTCTGGCCATTTTTTTGCTCCAAGCTGGCAGTCTGGGAATTTTATGGCCCTACAGAATTCTACAAAGCCATTCAGTAACAGCAAAATCACTGGTTCTACTGCAGTCAGTGAGCTTGGAGCTGCAGCTGACATTTGGCTTCTGAATATTCTGTGAAAACACTGCTGGGTTTGGTCACACACACTGAATTTCTCTTTCCTAGAATTCTCTTTTCCTAAACAGCTCAATCTAATCATTGCAACTGGGGATTAGCTTGAAGAATTCACCGGGACTCTGAGGTTCTCATAGTGCTTAAAGCACCTTACTACTCCAGGCATGCTACCTACCCCACTCAAGATTAAATTGAAAATTATCCTCAGCACAACTGCCAGGGAATGTGATCCTAAAACCTCCCCCCTAAGAAAGATCAGCTGGACAAGCACCAAATGAATAAGAGAATGGCCAGTGCAAATGCTCCTGGTATCCACAAAAGCATACCAAATGGGGATTTTGGGACAACAGGCATGGTTAAAGCTCTAGCTACAACTAAGAGCTTTGTTAAATACAACATCTAAATCAAAACACATTGCTGTGCATAGGTTCACTCCTGAAAATACCCAGTTACCTGAGCTTGAACAATAGGTCTAAATGCGATGAAAAATATGACAAGAGTGGATAGCACAGAGCAGAATAGAGATAATCTGATTTACTCCCCAGCAAGGTCTCTGCAATATGGTAACATTTTACAAAGACTGAAGTCATGACAGTATTCCTCCTCACATTTATTATTATATTGTTTCTTGGTGTGAAGCCTTCAGCCTGTTTCGATGCCACCTGCAGCAATTTCTGGTGTCTGGACTTTACAAGGATCATGCAATATTTCTCCAACTTCCTCAAGAGAGTAATTTGTCAGGACAACAGAAAGGTTGCAGACAGTAAATCATGCCTGGTACTGCAACCTGCATGAAAGGAAAGAGGCTGCATTGCAGAGACCACAGAATAAGGACAATTGATGCAAAACATCTTCATTTTCCTTGCAACAGAGCTGCTGTGACTTTTAAAAGTAAAAAAAATTGAACTACAAATTAATAATAATTTGCTAAAAATTGCCAAATTAATAGTTGGGGAGGAAACTGAAATCAAGAACTTGCACCTTTTCTGCATCATCAGTATCTTTTCAGAATTTTTTCCAGGCTTTTTTAAGGTGCCCAAAAGGGAAACAAAGTATTTTATTTAACCTGATAATATAGTTTTCACTACCTACTTTGATTTATCCAGAGAATATTTGGGTTTTCATTACCTATTTTAAAATCACTGATCTGGTGCCACCCACACACAGTAGAGTTCACAGTTCTGTTTCCCAGACTGCTAAAGAAATAGAAAACCAGTTTTCCATCCTGTGGGATGATATGGTACCCTAGCCTTGCTTCCTTGGCCTTGAACAAACAAATCCTGCTGCCTTCTAGAAGGTAAAACCTGACCTGTCAGTCATTGCACCTCATCTTCATCTGACTGATTTTCTTTAACTCTATTTTTTTTAAATATACAAGTGATACATTTTTCTTCCAGACTCATTCAAAATGTTATATAAAACAGGGGATTCTACATTTAGGCACATTTAGGTTGGAGAAATAGAGATGAGGCTACAATTTGCCAGGAACTACCTTTTTGATTGAACAGTGTTTGTGAACTGGAAGAAACCAGGATATAAAGCTGAGAGAACTGGGATTTTTCAGCCTGGAGGAGAAAAGGCTTTGAGATGACCTAATTATGGCCTTCTGGTGCCTGAAGAGAACCTACAGGAATGATGGAGAGGGACTTTCCAAGGGGTCTGGAGTGACAGGACAAGGGGAATGGCTTCACACTGACAGGGAGTGGGTTTGGATGAGATATTGGGAAGGACTTCCTCCCTGTGAGTGGGGCAGGGCTGGCACTGGGTGCCCAGAGCAGCTGTGGCTGCCCCTGCATCCCTGGCAGTGCCCAAGGCCAGGCTGGACAGGGCTGGAGCACCTGGGACAGGGGAAGGTGTCCCTGCCCAGGGTTTGTTCCAACCCAGGCCATTCTATGATTCTGCAACTGAGTCAATAAAACCCTACCAGATCACCTGACAAGCTTTTAGTTTACCTTCCCTCCTGCCAATTCTTTTACTTAAATATGGAACAGCTTTGATCTGAAAAGCTACTGAAACACAGAACTGCTCACTTCCTTTCAGACAAACACATTTTGATTCGTGCAAACTTGTCTCAAATTCCCATGCACAAAGCCTGCTTGCAAGCTTTGAAATACAAATAAGGTATGAATTGTAGATTATGAATTCTAGGACTTGGTCAGATGAAGTTTTTCTAAGACTCTCACACCAGATGTATAAAAGAGCTGTATTATAAGGCAACCACCACAAATTGTGACTAGCAGAAGTGAAGATATCCACGTTAGTCATGCAGTGAGAGCTACTGGAATGCAGGATGTCTCTGAGCTGCCTGTATTGTTCCCAACCACATCCAGGGGAGACAGCAGCAGGGACTTGGCATCTCACCTGGGAGCTGCAGGGAGCAGCCACATTCCTTGGGGAATGAGGAGCCTGAGCTCAGGTGATGGTTTCTGGGTGGCAGAGACAGAAACCTCCTGCAAGGCTGGAATCAGTGGCACTGACCCTTTGCTGTGCCAGTGCCACCTGCAGCAGCCTCTAAACCAGCTGTGCCACAGAGACACAGGGCTCATCTCACCCACAGCACTGGCAATGCAGACTGAGGCCACTCCAAGCCTCCCCACAGACACCACACCCTTTAGGTGGGCTTCATCTCGGCCAACAGCTTCCTCCTCTCTGCTGAGCACGAAGGGCTGCCTCAGACAAACACATCTGCATCTGACAGCTTCGTGCTGTATTCCAGCCCGTGAAGCCAGGCCAGCTGCTCCAGACCCTGGGAAGTCAGGGGAGCTTCTGCAGCCAAGGTGAGCCAGATCTGAGAAAGGCACTGCAGCACCCATGGAAGGATCCTGCCTGCCAGCAGCCCCATCGGATGGTTTGTCACCTCTGCTCACACATCCCTCACAGAATGAGCAGCAGCAGCTGCACTGACAGGAGATTTTGTCTCAGAGAATTCAGAGGCAAAAGGAGCAGGGCAGGGGAGGAGATTAATTGCTACATGTGCTATCTTCTTTTTTTCTTTAATCTTATAAATCTGGCAGGAGGAGAGCCATTTTCACAGATATGAGGGGAAATTAATGAACAGCTGTCTTGCAAAACAGCAGAACCATCAACAGAGACAAAGTTACACTGCATGAGGGAAACATCAACTGTTCTCACCCCTTCCCTCCTTCCTTCCACTGAAATTGCTGCTTGCTTTGCACCACCACAAGCACAGAGAAATATTTGGCCTCAACAAGGGCACAGGGTGGCTGTTTTCTTTCAGGAGACAGAGATTCACTAAAAATTAATTGAGCAGCTCTAATCTTGCATTTGAGCTTGCACTATCTAAAGGGTTGATAGGTCCCACCCGGATCCAAGCAGTCAATTATCACACCACAGTGACTTCTCCACCTGCTTCTGCAACCCACTTAAAAGCCCTGTAAGTAATGCTCCTTGCAAAAGCACCCCTATGCTCCAATCCAAAAAAAGCCTACAGAGTGCTTTTCACTAATTTGATCAGTTCAGTCATGCCCCTTGATAAAAAAGGTGAAGTAGACAGAAAGAAAACAAAAAGTTCCTTTGTTACACAGATTTCCTAAAAGCTGAGACAACAGAAATGCAGAGGAAAGGAATCCTCTTGCACTTGTCACTCCAAGTAGTTTTTGATGCAAAAACTGGATGCGACCTGGCAGCCATTGCCCACACACGTGACAGAGACAAGAATATGTAAAAACACCACAGGAAAAGGCATGAAAAACAAATGTATTTTCAAAGGTGCACATCTGGAAAAAGGTTTTGTCATCTGGTGCAGATGAAGGTGCACATCTGGAAAACAGTTTTAACCCACCAAAGATGGATGAATAAACCTGAAGGAACAGACTGAAGGAAGCCCAGCTTTGAAGTGAAACTTGTTCCTCTTGTTTCTCAGAAACTGCTTCTCACATCCCCTAACCCACAATTGTTCAGGAGCTGGAAGGAGTTTTGCCTGGTTGGAAGCATCCAGCTGATGCCTAGCAGCCAGCAGGATGAGCTGATCGGCCAAACAAAATAGGAAACCCTGGGCTTGATCTTTCTTTTATCCAGTTTTTCATTAAACTGGTAGGAACTCACTACCCTTAAGACTTCTATTACTCTGTTTAATTTGGATGAAATCTGCCAGTGAGAGAAATTTGTTCAAGTGAGTGGGTTATGATTTGAGATTTCAGTTCTATCACATTTCCTACTGACTGAAAAGACAAAAATAATCCATAAATGCCAAATAATGCCTTGCTTTAGCTTCCTTGAAGTGGACACTGACAGAACAGTGTGCTCTTTGTTGCTTCTGCACACCCAGAATGATACACCAGTTAAGCTGTAATAGTCTGATTTTGGATGAAAGCCAGGATTTAATGCATCACCAAGCACTGACACTGGACTTCACTCACAGCCCCAGCTGCTGCAACCTCCAACATCACTTCTGCCAGCAGCTGACCACCAGCTGGCCAGGGACCCAGAGATGTTTCTGAGCTGAGTTCACTGCTCCTTCTGAGTGCTGACAGATGGCTTCTAACAGATAAACAGGAACAGTGAAATTATCACAGATAAACACAGAGCCATTTATCTGAAACACACCTTGAACTTGCAATTCCTCTGTTTGCAGGTAACAGCTTAAATTTTGAAATTATGCTAATGTGTTTTAAACCTTGCCTGAGCCCTAGGTGTTGTGAAGTCAGCTTTACTGATGCAAACACTTTGCTAAAGGCACTAAGTAGATTAAAATAAAGGAAAGATATCTAAACTGGAACCTCTTTTTATCAGAAACTCAAATTCCAAGTCTTTTAAAAGTCTCTTTTGGTGAAGCCCCGGAAAAAGTTACATGGTAGTCATCTTGCACTCATATTAAACACCATCACACTTGGATTATTTTGCCTCTTTACAGACTTACTGAAAGGAGGTAAGATCTGGGTTGAAATGAGTTTGTTCTTACAGGGAGGATCAGCTGAGATGCTTTCACAAATCACCTCCAGACACCTGTCCCAAGAACAAGAGGCCACATTCCCTGTTTGTCTTCACACCTTTCTCTCTTGTAGGTCCAGTGAAACCCAGAAAATCAAGTTTATTGATGATCACTGGGGACTATGTTATGGTGAAACAAAAGCAGAAGCAAATGCTCGATCACAGAGTTTCTTTTTGCTACTCTCCTACTTCCATTCCCAAGGAATGAGTGACAGCTGTGTGCTGTATTCATTGATTTGAGATGGTCAAAGCTCCATTCTGCACTCAGGAAAGTGATTTTTTTTTTCCTTTCTGAACGTATCTCAGTAGCAAACACTGCCTTACTCCTGCTAGCAGCACATTAGCAAGGACAAAACGCTGGTGCAGAAGTAATCTTTTGCCATTTGGTCTCAACAGCTCTGCCAGCTTACCAACAACTCCGTAAAATGCCTCTTGTGATTACTCACAGCACTCTCAAACCTCCTCTGTCCACTGCTCCCTATGGCAAAGAAACCCCAAGAGCCTCCAACAGGAGGTGGGGAAAAGTCCAGGAGATGTTTCCTGAGTTTCCTCCCACATCTCCTCATTTCTGAGTCCTCCACTGCTTCACTGGCCACCCAATCTGAGCCAAGTCCCTCTGTCCAGCCACAGCACATCCCCTGCTCACCACCAGCATCCACCTGGGTTCCAGGAGGCACAAAACACTAGGAATTCCCTGGGCTGGACTGAAGCAGTGGGGATCTAAGCACCCTTTTGCATATAAACCTGTCATCCACATTTCTGTTCCTTAACAAAGGACATGCTGAAGCTTATCATCTGAGCTATTCCAGACCTAAAAAGAGATGGCAGAACTTCCCCCAACCCACAAGAAAGAATTCTCCAGTGTAAGCAAGGAACATAAACCTAGCTTGCATTACAAATATTAACGCGGTGCTGAAAGCAGAGTTTCCAAAAGTCACCCTTCCAAAGCACCCAGAAGTTCAAAGGCACCACTACAACTTGTCAGGGCTCTGAAACAGTCCTTATATATCATACATAATATAATCCAAACAGCTCCAGCCATCAAGGTCATCACATATTTACAGTTTTCAACCCACTGCACGCTGCTTTGCCATTACCATTCAGGCAATGACACTTGGCAGCACTCACTGCAAACAGGGAGTTTCACAACACACCAGTGTTTAGTGGTTCTGGGGTGGGGAGGTTTCCTGTGCAGGCACAGAGGCAGCAGCAGCAGTAGAAAACACAGCCAGCAGTGAAAAAAAAGAGGGGAGCACAAGACAGGAAGCACATTTGAGTCTGTCCCAGTCTAAGCAGTTTGCTGTGAATAAATCAGGAATGCACAAACCCCATTACCCAGAGCAATCAAACAGCTTCCTAGGGAATAAACATGATTTATGTACTAAGTTCTTAAAGGCCTGAAGTCCTGGCAGAAAATGTAATTTATCCAACTTCCCCCTCTGCCCAATCCGGTGGCCTTTAACAACCTAACACTCCACACGAGATTAGTATTCCTAAAAGCCTGTCAAACTCAAACCACAGAGATTATGACACGTTTTGATTCCCACGCATCTTGCCAAGATGTTTTCTTTTCCATCCACTTCTCCTGCCTCTGCCAGATGTGCCCCCAGCTATACCATCACATCTGCCCTGCATCCCCAGGCATCAGAGAGTGGGTCTGGGAATCCCTGGGCTTCCCAGTGCTCTGGGACAGCTACAGGAAATGCTCCTGGCAGAAATCACGTCTGGAGTTTCTCCTTCCCCTCCTCTGAGTTTCCCATCCTTTACAGACTCCTTTATTCTGAGAGAACACAGTTACAGGATCCACTAGAGTAAAGGTAGTAAACAGGAGACCTGTTGCTGCTCAGGGAGCTGCCAAGCATACTACAACAAAGCAAAACACACCACCTTGAAATGCCTGCAAGAGTTATATATATTGCAACACTGTGAAATTCTAAATTAAAGCCAAGCCTGAAGAGTTTGACATATACAGCCACACATCACAGGAAACTATTTTGGGTTGAAGTACTGTAGGATTCCTAAGTTTAATTAGCCGCCATGCTCCAGATTTCACAGACTACCCGTAATCCAAAGAAATCTAAATATTAAAAATACTTGAACTGGGTTCCAAAAAGATCTGAGGGAGGAATTTATAAACCAGCTCTTTCCAACGAGACATAAAACTCACACCATGCAGTCTCTCAGGCTTGTGCATCCAGCCTCAGCTTGCTTTCACCCAGGAATCCACATCCACAATTCCTAAAGAATGAGGCACAGTGCTGGGGACAATCCTCCTGTAGAAGACTCCAGGAAATCCCTGGGTAAACTCTGGGTCCCCTGGGAGACCTGTATCCCTGTCCCTGACAGCCACTGGAAGGGCAACACAGAGCCATGTGAGCAACCTGGGAGATTCCTGGGGTGTGTCAGGGATCACTTTTGGTTAAGGTGTTGATGGGTCAGCTGGCACCACTACACACCAATAAGAAAGCCCTGGTTGGGGATATATAATCAATAAAAGCACTGGACCATGAAACACTGCATTCAGGATCCTGAGGGGAGGGAGGTGGGAGATTCTCTGTATTGATTGACCTTGAACTCGTCAGTTTGCACTGGAAGAAGCTCAATCTTTCAGGAACATTGTGGAAACTACGTGTTGGGAACAAGAACCCCTCAGCCCCAGGAGCTGGCTGCCCAGGACATGCTCTCTTTCTGACCCCTTCATCCCCAGCTTCCTGGGCACAGTGAACTGACTGAACCTGTGGTTTTCCTTCCTGCTGCTGGATAAAAATAAAAAATGTGCCCTAACAGGAAGATAAATGTCAGTCTCCTGACCTGCATGAGAACACTCCCACGTTGACACCTACAGGATGTGCACTGCACAGAAGTTAATCCAACATGCTTTTTTGACCCAGCCTCAGCTCCCAGGCCTGATACAGCTGATTTGCAAGCATCCCCCAGCTGGGCAGTCCAACTGCCACCTTTCCAGGTCTCAAACTCATCTTGAAAATTCACCTTGCAGCCCAAGAATGCATGACAAGTTACAGAGCTCTACTGAATCACGGCCAGTTGGTCTATGCTACTCATTTCAAGAAAATCATGCAGTCAATTATTTAAAAAAAAAAAGGGATCAGTTCAAAAGCAACAACTGAACAATTTTAGAGAGCAATAATTCAGTTTCCACAGCAATTAAACTATTTACTACAGGGTTGAAGATGAGCTATTTAGTTTTCAACAGCATGGTGACATTTTGTTTTCTGGTACAATATCAAAATCTAAAAATCAACCAGACAAAAAAGCAAATTAGTACAAAAAGGGTGTACAAGCCAAGGAAGAAACAGATTTTAAACATTATTTAGCAGCATAAGAATAAGAAATATATTTAAGAACTAACCATTCCAAGAATACCTGCACTTTCTTAATTAAGCTTAATGAAGGAATTGATTGTTTATGTAAGCTCTAAGAACATGGAAGGTTGATGGAAGTAAAAACAGTAATTTGGAATGAGGTGTTGAACTAAGTTAATGAAGGCTAAATGAAGTCTCAAAATGCTAAGAACCTGAGACATAGATTTATTTGGGACATCATACTACTACTGCATTTATTGCATGATTTCTCTGCAGCATTTGGTGCCAAGCCTTGACAGAGATAGGAAACTCAACTAAAAGGACCTGATGCAGTAATTAGTGCTGCTAAAGACATTTCTGTGTTTTTGTGCAGTGCAATAAAAACCCACTATCAGCTGATTTATGCTGCACACCTCTCACAAATCTCCTGCAGATCCCACAGGGGTCCTACAACCATTGGGAAGTAGGCATGTGTGGGGCAGGAGCAAAAAGATGGAAGCGCTGCAGAAAAGAGAAGGACAGCACCCAGCCCCAGAGTGTCCCTGCTCTGCACAGCCAGGCCACCCTGGAGAGGTGCTGGCATTGCACACCAGACATTTGAAATGTCCCTGTCTGCCCCCACACATCCCTCACCTCCCCAGAGCTGCTCAAAGCTTGGAACCAGAACTGGCCGAGTGCACGTGGCCAGGAGCTCTGCAGTAGCTGAACATCCCCAGAGGAGTGAAGCTTGGAGCTCTCTGGATGCACATTATGTATGCATCCATTTAATGCCAGCAGTGTGCATGATCCTACTGGAACAGACAGTGAGGAGTCACCTCATCAGAAATGCATCCAGACAGAACAAAGCATGCCTTTGTTCTGAAATCTCACCCCAAAACCATAGTAACCAACCCCATTTTGGGATGCTGTAACTCATCATCCCTCAGCCTGAGCTGCTGGTGCCCCAAAGGACAAGCTAACCCTCAAAAACAAAGCTCACTAGATGCCAAGCCTGTGGACTGTCTAGTTGGCAAAAAGCAATCAGAGAATGAAAAAACAGAGCAACAAATGTTGTTTTCCTGTCTTTTTGCTAACCATATGGACAATTTCCCTACCACAGCTCTTAAGTAGGACAGGTACCAGAGATAGCTGCAGTGAGTGGGCTGTACTCCACATATTTCATCACTCCACTTCCAAATCTCACCACTTCAGCAGTCATCTCTAGAGCAAAATGATTCTCCTCTCTTGTGGCATGAAAATGCACTCTATTATGGTTTCATAGGCTCTCTTATACCTCTGGCCATTGAAACTGGACCCTCAATTTACTCAAGTGATCTGCTTCCATCTGATACTGGAGCTTCTTCACTGAAATTATAATTTACCTCACGCTGTTTTAATTAATTGTTACTTCCTTGGGTAATCTTGCTTAACCAACAGAACAGTCCTTAAATTGTCCACTTCACTGAATGTTTTACCCTTATTTGATTGCTTTTCTGATTCAGCCAAATACTTGTTCTCAGATTTCCTATGGTCTTTCTCTGCTATTCTGCTTCCCAAAAATGTTTCTTTATTTTATTCCCTCCTCTATGTTTCTTCTTCTGCAGCACCCTTCCTGCTACAAACTCCTTGTCTCTACTGTGTTAAGCCCCCATCAATCTTCCACCTCTGAAGGCTTCTCCATCTCACCACCTTCCCTCCTGCCCACCAAGAGCATTTTCCTTCCTTCTGGAGCACTCCTTTCTGCAATCCTTTCCTTCCAGCTGACAGGAGGGCTCTGGCACTTCTCCAGGAGAAAACCCAGCCTTTAAATAAGAATATATGAAGGAAGGCACCTGGAGAGCAGCCAGGACAGGGCCAAAGCTGGCAGAGCTGTGCCCTGAGAGCACCAGGAGAAGGGTAAAGCTGGCAGAGCTGTGCCCCTGCCCAGGCTGGGCAGTGCCTGCTGCCTCTCCCTCCTGTCACTGGGCATGGAAGAAGCTGAGGGATCTGGGACACAACCAGAGCCCAGTCTGCACCACTATTTATAGAACATATTACTCTTTGAAGTGGGAAGAGCTGCTGGTGACAGCTGAGGTAGTTCTGGAAATGATCCAAAGCATTAAGGCAATCCTTTTCCAAGGCACCAGGGCACAAATCACTCTGGAGCTGGCACCCCTGTGTGTCACCTGTACATTCCCAAGGGACAGCAGGCACAGCACCACCTCCAGCAGGGAGGGATGCGAGGGCAGCACCAAGGAAAGGAGGGAGAACTCCCAAGGGTGCCTCCCCTCTCCTCTTTCCAGAGGAGCTGTACCAGGGAATGCAAAAGCCCAGAGGACACAGAGTGCTTTTCACTGGGAGTTAACTTTATGAAGGTTTCTGGTCTTTTACAGTATTAACATTTAAAAGCTACTGCTAAAAAGAGCAAGCAAAAATCCTAAACATCCTTCAGGAAATTTATCCAAGATAGCTACTCAGTATGAGGATAAAAGTAAAAATTCACTAAATAAATCATTCAACCTACTTAGTCCTGCAACAAGGCATCTTAAGGCAGGAATATTGCCTGAAAGTTGGTTTTAAAACACTTTTAAAATCATGTTTATGTGCTCAATCCCTTGTCCAGTGTGTTTTGGGAGATCTTCCTCTGCAATACATTCAGGCCATTCACTTTAGACCCAAAAAGGTGGTGATGAAATGACAATGCCTGGCTATTTCTTCCTTAGACGTGTTTAAAGCTAGTCTGTTCTTAGCATTTATGCAGGTTTTTGAGAAATACCTCTACACTGGCAGCAATTCATGCGTGGAAACAACTTCTCAAGACTTTGTGGTTTATTTTTAATTTCTCTAAGGCAAAACAAGTTATTGATCTTGAATAGAAAAGAGTAATATTCTCACCAGGCAGACTGCAGGGCCACACGAGACACCACCTGAAACCAAATCTCGAAGCTGAAAGTCCTCTGGGAAACAGCTGATTAAGTTCTAAAGTGCTGAGAAAGCTCATTTTCATCGAGGTGAGCCCCGATTTCAGGTGACAGACCCTGCCCACATTCTCCTGGCTGTGCCACAGAGAAGAGCCCAGCAGCAGGGACTCAGCTTTTCTCTGTGATGCAAATCTGCTGTTCTGCATCAGATGAGAAAACTGAATTGGTACTAAATTTGTAAAATCAACTCAACATTTTCCCACAGATTAGGTGGGGAACAACAACAAACTCAACCCTCTTAGTACAAGACTTTCAGTAGCAATGGCCTGTTAGACAAGTGAAACACAACAGTTTGTTTGCAAGAGAAACAGTTTGTAAATGAGAAAAAGCATCAAAGAGCCAAGGCAAAAATAAACATGTTCTCAGATGCTGGACCCATTAGCAGTTACTGAACTACATTAAATAAGTGTTTTCTACTTGTTCTGTTGTCTAAACAGATCTATCAAAACACACAATTTCTCTATTGATAAAGTCCCTTGTTGTTGTTACCATTTGTGGATCAGAAAGCTCCAGCAGCACTCTGCTCTATTCCCTTCTGGATACACTTAAAGGCACAGGCTGAAACAGGACAGGAAGAAAAACTATGCCATGTGCATTTCCACTGCTTCATCCAGCTGGGCACACAAACCTGGAGATGTTCAGCATTTGTCCATAAGGCTCAGCAAGCGTGTTTGTGCTGGGTGCTTGCTGGCTGCCAAGACAAAATGTTCAATAATGTGACCTATGAAGGAATGCCCAGATTGGTTTTGTTTCTCTTATTCCCTTCACTGTTGCAGCTTCCTTAATTAAAAAATGCATCTAATTATAGGCTGATATGTAATTCTCACTATAGCAATCCCTAGCACTTAAAAACTGTGAGTCAGGCCCCCAAAATGATGATTAAGCACAGAAATGAGGCATCTGAATTACAACAACCCACACTGGATTTTTACTTGCCTTCTGGGGGCAAGTCACCATTCACATTTACAGCTCTTCCCTGCAGTTATGAGGGGTGAAACATTCAGTCTCATTTCTAGCCCATGAAAGCAAGACTGTCACAAAGTCACCTGATTGCAGGAGCTGGCACAGCTCTACAAGGGTGGGCATGCTCCAAATTACACTGAGTGCCCCTAGCCTCCAAACACATCATTCAGCATCCCTTGCTGCTTTGCCCTGAGGGAGGAGTGAGCATCACCAAGCCAGGAGAAATTCTGCAGGGGGACATCCCCCAGCCTGCTGAGCCCCAGAGCCTGAAAACAGCTGGAATCCTGGTCCTTGGCAAAAGGTGCCCGCCTCACAATCCTAAATTAAAACCAGCACAGTGATAAACCTTAAACTCCTCTCCACATAACTGAGGAATAGTGGTAGATATATAAAATTTCTGAGAACTTACAGGTGAGCTATCTGCTCTACAGACTTGGGTAGACAGACCAAAGTTTCTCAAACTGTTTCTTAACTACATCATAAAAACTACAGAGGTCTAAAAGCAAATAAAATTTAAATACAGTATGTATTTATCTCAAAATTACTTTTCAAATCAATCATTAATCAAGCTGTAGACAGAACGTTCACTTCATCATTCCCATTCTCATCTGATCCAACAGCCTTCCTCTGTGCCTGCCTCATAAATATTGCATCTCCTTTCTACCCCACGTTACAGCCACACCCTGGAGAAATTAATTCTCATGCTTTTTACATTGCCATTAAGAACTAAATAGCACAACACAGGAGACTGCAGAGTCTGAACCTCACTCAGACAAATAAAGAAGGCAGCATTGCCTGAGTGGATGGCAGTAAATCACCCACGATGAGCAGGGATAGTCTAAAGACCGCATTCCAATTAGGAATGTCTGCTGCAGCACTCACTACTGCTGGCTCACTTGTGACAGAACTCACAGGTGGAGCAGCAGTAGCAAATCTGAAATTCACCAGTAGCTGACAATTCATCCTTTATACAGTAACTGTGAGCTACTATCCAGGAACAGGGATTCATAGCCCTAGTGAATGCCACACGTCAAATAAAGAGTTCTTCTACTCCCTCTGAAATAGATAAATGCTTCAATGGAAGTCATGGAAAGAAGAACAATACCAAAACAAATGCATTTCACACATCACAGGGAGTGAGCTGGTCGCCCAGGTTCCAGCAGCAGGAGGAGCCAGCACCCACCAGACCCTCAGCACAGGTGTTGGGGCATCCTTCCAGGAGCACTCCCACAGCCCATCACTCACCAGGCAGCCCCTTCCTGGAACAGCAGTGGAGCCACAACCAACACAGGCTTCAAGGGTCTGCAGCTCTGTATTGTCCCTCAGCCCAGCCTTTTATACCCCCAAGTCAATGCCCTGCACCTGTGTGCCCTCTGTGCCCTCTGTGGTTGGTCAGTGCCCCTGGGCACTCCATGGCTCGTTCCCTGCAATGCTGCTCACCTGTGCCGCACAGCTGCAGCCACTCAGGGATGAGCCACAGCCCCACCCCAAGCACCACTGACTCTGTGCCTACAACATTCCTTTAAAATTCCTTTAGTGCATTAAAAACTGTACTAACCCATGGGAAACCCACCCCATTCATCAAAATTCATAATCTGCGTAGCCAGGGTCTCACTACACACATTCTTGGAAGGAAAAGCCTTCTGAGCACAGAATGTCTCTCTGCAAGCTTAAGGCACTGTAAAAATAATAGTTTCTGGACAGTGATAATTATTCACAGAATTCCCAACCAGCACCAGTGGTGACCTAGACCTGAAGTTCAGTTACAAGAGATAACCATGCCATGGACATAATTTCCTTAATTCCCTTTATAACTCTGCTGCCTTTGCTATACAGAAGTACATGGGGAGCCAAAGCCCAGGGTCACCTGCACTTACAAGTAGGAGCTCTGAAACCCAGCTGAGTAACCCCAATAGCCTTCATCCCAAACACTGAGGCAGATGGAACAGAATTCCCAGAACTGACATTTGGCCAAGATGGACCACATTGGAAAATAATAAAATCTTTTCACTGGAGAAAAAAATTATGTCTTGTTTGTTTGCCTTCCATCTCTGACAGGAAATATAAAGCTGTTATTTCTCTATTACAGCAACAGCCACTCCTGGCATTCCAGAAATATGCAGAGCAAGTTTTTCCCACAAGAAAGCAGGGAAAATAGCTGATGATCTGTTTTCCCAGCACTCCTTAAAGTACAGGAGATCTGTATAGCAACGATTAAATGAAAGCTGGTGGTGCTTCCTCGGAGCAGAGGCCACCTGATAAGTAAAGCCTTTATCCTTTTAATACGTGAAGGCAAAGCGTGCAAGTTACCTGGAAACCCTGGAAAGCAGCTGCTGGAACATCAAGGATGCAAAACAATAGATGCCCTGATGATCAGTGGGAGTCATACTGGAGAAGGGTATTGTTAGTTCAGATGGGGAAGGAGAGAGAGGAGTAAATAATTTCTTTGTATCACTGCTGTGAACGTTAATTGGACAATTATAACAGAAGCCACTCCAATAGTCTGGGGCTCCCCTTAAAGCAGAGGAGGGCCTCAAGCAGCTGAAGAATGGGAAAAGACTGAAGAAGAGGTGGAAAGGAAAAAAGAAGGAAAAATTTTAAACACAATGGTTGTTCAGGAAATGTTCGGGATGCTCTCAGCAAACATGAAAGACATTAAAAATGTTAACCATTTCTATTCAGCTGTTCCCAGCAGCTTTAAAAGCCTCACTGCAGCCACATCACCATTTGACAAGAGCATCTCTAAACCAAGAAATTAAGGAGGGCCTTTTCCAACAAATGGAACAGAAGTCAAAATAAAAGTCTGTTGATGTAATGCAATAACAACAAAAACCCCACACCATTCTGCTAGCCATAAAATATTGTAGAACAATCTAATTTCATAACTTTCACCTTTATCCTAAATGGAGCAGTGGGAAAGTGACCTCCAGAATCCTCGTGAAAGCTGGGATTTAGTTCTCCACAATATAATTCACCTTGTTAAAAATTTCCAATACCACTAAGGTCAAGGCAACAGGCACAGCTTCTTCATGAAGCTCAGAGCTTCTGTAGCAAACACTTCACAGAAAAAAACTCTTTGCCAGGGTCCAGGGACTTACCAGTGCCTTGTCCCACCCCATCTGCTGTTTATCTAATTAGGTTAAATTCCAAGACCTGGGAGAAGAACCTCTGGTCTTCTGTTTGTAAAAATCGTGACGTGACAAAAGCTGAATCTACACTGAGGTTTACAAACACTACTTAGCTTGGATTAATGTGCTTCAGTCTGAATTTAACTGTGTGCAGCTGTTAAAATGATTTAGCATCAGGAGCAATTTCCTTGCATTTTGAGAACCCCATGCAGCATTCAGAAAAAGATTAACGTATATCCAGGGATTTAAAATGTAAGTATTTTTTGGTGCTCAGAAAACTGGAACAACAGAAGACTGCAGTCCAAACAGCTTCTTCATTTCAGTGAGGTTTATCCACACTGGGGAAAGACAAATTCTAAAGGGTGAAAGACAATTCATTTACCATGCATTTACCTACTAGCAACCTACTAGCCTCAAAAATAGGAATTTTCATATATGTCACTGAACACACATCAAATGGGAGCAACAATCTTGGCTGCTCTGAAGATGAAAAGTACAACGAGAGGAATAAATCACTCATTGTTCCATTGTCTGGATGATTCAGTGCCCACTGCACGGCAAAGAAAAGGAAAATCTAAGTGGGAAAATCCATACATCCAGCAGTGTCTGGTGTGTACATACCAGACTTTCGGGGCCCCAGCTGGGTAACCTAAATTCCAGCAAAGTCTCTGCTCCTCCTGTTCCCCAGTGCCTGGCTGAGGGCCTTTGGCTGCTCCCAGCTAACAGGAAAAGAGCCTCAGGCAGCTGGCTACATCCTCCCATATCTACTGGCAGACTGGGGTTTTTACAAATCCAAAGGAAAGCAGCAATCCAACAGGGTGCAAGATACCAGGGATCTCAGCAGTCTGTTTCATCAGGACTGCGAGGCAGTCTGTAAGAAAATGCTTCTTAGGGTCAGGGAAGGAGGAGAGCAGGAGCTGGAACTCAGGAACTGAAATCAACTCCTGTCTTGCCATGCACAGCTCTCCCCTGCAAAGACACTGTGAGCTAACTCAGAAAACTATTTCTCATTGTTTTCATGTCATTCAGGTATCCACCTTGAAGATATGGAGCCAAGCCTCTCTACAGCTTGCTTTCTTCAGCGCAGCCTCCAAATAATAACGTGCCATAAGAACATTTCTCTCACCTTTAACCTGCTCTTCAAAATTGTACCTCTTCACCAAAACAACTTCTCATCTCAGCTGGAAACAACAAATTGCAAATACTCCATTTATCCCCCAGTGAAGCAAATACAACAGCAACAACGACAAAATCAAGTAAAATGTTGATGAAAACACAGCCAGGCAGTAGCAACACCCACTAAGGACAGAAAAATGAACTGGATTTGGCTCAACACGTGGGCATATCCACTGGTTTCAGGGCAGGGCTTCCCAGGGCAGAGAGGCAGAATTGACCTAATCCAGCATCTCCCAGGTCTACTCCTAGCTCTGTCCTTCATAAGCATCTAGGGAAAGCAGGGATAATTCTGTACCTGATGGAGCTGTTTAAGAAGGGCTGAACTCTTACCTAAAGTCAACCTGAGCAATACAAAGTTTAATCTCAGATTTGCCTTGAAATAGCCCAACGAGGATCCCAAAACTCAGGTAATTTGCAGTGCTGCCATAAAAAGAGAAGGAAAAAAAGTCATCTGAACTAAGGAGAACCTTGCTGCCTCTGCAATGGCATCTGCCATACCCAGGTGGGGAAGTGCCCTGGCACTGCAGCTCTGTGCCCAGGCAGGCCAGGATGAGCAGTGCTGCTCAGGGCTGCTCTCCTGTGCCTGCACTCCAGGGGCAGACAGGAGCAGTGGGCAGAGAGCAGCTGGCAAGGGGCACTTCCAGGGGGGAAAGCCCTCTGGCACCCAGGAGCAGAGCAGGGTTCTGCAGGGCAGCAGCACCCTGTGCACGTCCCCACTGCCAGCACAGAGCCTGGCTTCTCTGTCAGCCCAGCACTGAGCCTGTGTGAGTCCAGGGCAGCAGCCTCTCTGCTCTGCCGTGGAAAATGGACAAACCTGGTGGGAAGGAGGGGAGAAGGCACCAGCCAAGGTGAGCACGGCCAGTGCCAGAGGGGACATCACTGGAGAGTAAAGACAAGCTGCAGCAGATGCTCTGGGCTGGAGTCAGGTCATGTGCAGAGAGTTCACAGGGGACATCTGCCACCAGTTTGATCAAGGCACCCCCAGAACCATCCCTGCTGACCTTTCAGCATCACCCAAAACTGAAGCAGCAGAAGCAGGAACACAGCTAAATCTCAGTGAAGCCTTTCTTACAGGGATTGTCCCATCTCTTCCTGAAGAGCCTCTAAGGCTCTCACCATCATCCAGCCCCTCTAGGGACTCCTGGCAGTCCAAAACCCACTGTCCCCACAGCACCCCACTCCCTAAAGCTCCACCCTCCACAAACAAATGAAAGAATGGTCACATAACACGCAGTGCTTGGGATTTGTGGTGTATGGAGCTTGTAAGGCAGATAAAAAGATCAAGTTCTGCCTTTAATGAATTGCAGCATTTTAAACAAAATCATCCTAAAGGTATTACTGTATGCAACTTATTCAGCAAATAACAGACAACAAGTAAAAACATTTTTGCCTAAATAATCTCAGCAGCACTAGGCCCTAAAAAAAACCCTAATGAATCTGGAAAAACAATTAGGGCTTAATAACATTAACCACCTCAGAGGATGACAAGCCATTATACTGTAGGCAGATTAGACACATTAGCTATTAGTGGCTCTAATGATGGTCTTACTCCTACTTTGACCACTTTGCAGCTCAAAATTGAGCAGTTTTACCATCTGACTGACAGAACATTCAGCATTTGTCAGACAGGAGATGCTTTCACTGTATGACTACCCTGAACCTCTGGTGTCTTGAAATGTAAAGGCATCCATTGCTAATTATGCAGGTATTTATATTTGAAAAGCAGTTCTGGAAATCCATTCAAACACAAAACCCCCATTGAATCATTCCACAAGAACCAGACCAGTCTGGTTCTTGCATAAGGAAGAACAGGGGTCAGACCTTTCCATAAGGTTTGTGGCTGTACTGAGAGGAGAAGGAAGCAGCACTGGAGACTGAGGGGCCACCAGCACTTGGTTGCCAGGGTTCAACCCAAACTACCCCAAACTACCCCGATGCTGGTGCTGAACTTGCTAAGTCACTCAGTGAAGTTGTCCTTGGTCCACGTACAGAAGGCAAAGGGGGAATAGTCTTTCTGAGTTTTGAAAGACATGATTTCATCAATTAATTACCCAACATCCCCTTCAGCAATAGGAGTCCCGTGAGTGCATGGGAGGAGAAAGTTCCAAACCTAGCAGGTGTTTGCTCTGTGTAGCAAGAACCTGGCATTGCAATACCAAAAATGCCACTCTATTACACAAAGCAGCACTGGATTTTTAGCCCAGATTAATTCCAATTTATGCTTTAAACTGAGTAAAACCAAAATTGTCTGTTAACCAGAACCTGGCAGGAGGGCTAGGGAGAACAGCAATTAACACTGTCCTTACATAATATTTTATTAATAATACATTAAAGCACGCTTAATATTAAACTATTATGGAAAGCCATATTATTTGAAAGTTCAGATGCAGGTTTTCTGTGAAGCTCTATCCCTCCTTTCCCATTCCAACAGAGACTGACATTCTCTGGAATTTTCCAGCAGAAAGTTAAATTTGGAGTTTGTACAGCTGGCTTGCTTAGGGACATCAGGACCAGAGCAAAGAGTTTCTGTTAACCTCAAATATACAGCAGCTTGCCTGACATGGACTTCAGCTTCAAAATCTTCTTTCATGAAGAGAAGCAAATTAAAGCAGCAAAAATAGAGTTCTACTTCACAGTGCTGAAATAATACAGTTTACTATACTCACTACATATCTCCAGCATACAATTTCTCTTAAAAACTACTTTTAAAGCAGATTGATTTAAAGTTCATTGTATTTAGTGCTGTACCAACTCATCAAGAGGCTCAGAAAAGAAACAACAGCTCCTTTTATTGCATGAGACTCTCTTCAATAGCATCTCTGAGATAATCACTATGTTTAGAGAGTAGGAAAACATATGGGCAAGTGGAATAGCTGATAAGCCATGCAGAGTTTTTGTTACTAAACCATGTGGTGGAAATGGTCTAAAACTGTTTTGTAAACTGAAACTGTAGCAGCACTACCAATCTTCAAACAACATTTGGTTTACTAATTTGACAACTAATAGACCAAACTCTTTCCTACATAACCTGGGGGACAATTTAAAAAAAAAAAAAAAAGCTGGATTCATCTACCCCCAAAACTGGGGGAATTTGGTGCACAGGATCAAGATTAACTAATAGTCAAGAAGATCAACGTAGCTTCTAGTGTTAGTTGCTTTAGAAGAGGGATCCTGCCCTGGACCTTATAGCCAGTTCTGTATGAAAGGCAGGACTTCTTCCAGGCCTGCCTAAGGAGAGAGCATCAGCACATTGCTGCTCATCACCCATCACTGCTCAGATTTCCTCCAGGCTTTGGGGGCTAACCAACAAACGTGCATTCCAAGAACTGTAAGGTTCCTGTTATCCCAGCAGACAAGATGTTAAGCTTGATATTAACATCAGCTCCAGTTCATGACAAAGGCAAACACATTCAGAAAATACTGAAGAATTTGAAATAAAACTGTATGCCACTTAAAAACAAACAAAAATATTTTTAAAAGGGACAATAAGTCCCTTGAATGTTGGATCTGATTCATTTTACTGAAGAGGGTATTTCTGGAGGCTGTTTGATTACCACTGACTCTGATCTTTAATTTGCTACTTGGAGGACAGGGACAAAAAAACAGCTTCCCTCTGGGAAAGGGAGGGAAATCTGCCTTTCTCCCAATTGCCTGTACTGTACCCAACATGTGAGAAATTTTTGAGAGGACGCAAGTCTCCACTGCAGACGCTTTTAAAGAGACTGATTAAAAAATCCTGCCCAGCGCAGGGAGCCGGCCGGTTTTCCCGGCTCGCAGCTGTGGCAGCTCGGTCGCGGCATTCCCCCTCTCCTGTGCAGCTGGGCAAGCGAGGATTATCGCCATTTCCCAGGCACGGCAAGAGCAAAGGGGAGAGAAAAGGTGCCTTTTCACGTGGCTTCTATAATAAACCGCACGGAGCCAAGGAGCGGCGCGGAGCCTCCCGAGGCTGCTGGAGCGGGCTCTGGCTCGGATGCGCATCCGGGGAGACTTCCCTGCATCCAGCGCAGGCATCCCGGAGCCCCAGGGCCGGGCTCTGTGCACACACATCCCTGCGCATCCCGGAGCTCCAGGGGCCGGCCTCTGCACACACATCCCGGAGCCCCAGGGCCGGGCTGTGCACACACATCCCTGCTCATCCCTGCGCATCCCGGAGCCCAGGGGCCGGGCTCTCCCTGCAGCCCCGGCTTTGTTCGCAGCCACGGGCGCTGCCGGTGCCGCTGATACCCGGGCAGCGAGCAGCATCCCTTTGTGCAGGCGGCCGCCGCCCCCTCGGAACCCATCCCTGCGGGAACGAGCCTCCATCCCCGCGCCGAGCCCCTTCTCCTCCCCGCAGCCAACGGAGACACCCCGAAAAAAGTTTTGCCGGGCAGAAGGAGCCCTGCCCGCCTGCCGCCCGCTGTGACAAAACAAAGGGTCGGGGGAGAAAGAATGAAGTTGTGGCTGGGGCTGGCAGCGGGCCGGGCCCGGCTGGCGGTCCCGCTGCCGTCCCCGCTGCCCTTGGGCCGCGCACGGCGGTACCTGAACAGGGCGACCGCGGTCTGGTTCCTCCTCCACGCCTTGCCCTGCTGCAGCAGCACCCCCTGCACGATCTCCTTCTCGTCGGGCAGCCGGTACACGGGGAACACGTAGAGCCAGCAGAGGACGAAGACGCCCAGGGCGCTGGCGCCCACGGGCAGGCGGGTGCGCGGCCACTTCCACGGCAGCCCCGCCATCCTCCTCCTGCTCCCGCAGCGCCGCCGCGGCTCCGGGCCGCGCTCCCACATCAGGCCCGCGCCATGCGGAGCCGCGGGCGGGGGCCCGGCCCGGCTCGGCTCGGCCCGGCCCGGCTCAGCTCCGCTCAGCCCCGCCGCCCGCCGCCATCGCCGCCGGGGGCGCGGGGCTGCTGCTGCCGCTGCGCCGCGGCTCGCTGCTCTCGGCGGCTGCCGCCCTTCCTCTCAGTCATTTGGTCCCTCGCGTTCCCCGCCAGATGATGCTCCGCCGCTCCCCGCCCTCCCTCCGCCTCCTGCCGAGCCCCTCGCTGAGGACCGACCCGGTAAATTTCCACCCCGCCCCGGCCGCGGGGCGCCCCGGCCTCGCTGCCCGGCCCGCCGGAGGGAGGGAGCGAGCGGAGACCTCGGAGCTGCGGGCTCGGCTCCGCCGCCGCGCCCGGCCCCCTCTCCGCGGGCACCGAGCGGAGGGAGGATCGCGGGCTCGGAGGGAGGTCCCGCTCCGCTCTCGCCCCGGCTCCCACCGACCGCTCTCCCGCTCCTTCCCCTTCCCTCCCGGCGCTGGCTCTGCTCCCGGCAGAGGCCGCAGCTGCTCCAGCGCGCCCGGCGACACCGACCCCTGCCCGGGCTCCGGCCGAGAGCCCCGAGAGCCCCGGAGCTGCCCGGGCTCCGGCCGAGAGCCCCGGACCCGCCCGGGCTCCAGCCGAGAGCCCCGGAGCTGCCCGGGCTCCGGCCGAGAGCCCCGAGAGCCCCGAGAGCCCCGGGCTCCAGCCGAGAGCCCCGAGAGCCCCGGGCTCCAGCCGAGAGCCCCGGGCCGCGGCCGCCGCCCCCGCCCGCTCAAAGCGCGCCCCGCACGAAGGACATCCTACAGAAAGCACAGGGCAAAATCTGCGCGTTAAGGCTCTCCCGGGAGAATGCGGCGAGCCGGGAGCACGGCAAGCCCCAGAGCAGAGCGAGCCCTGCCAGCAGCGGCAGCTCCCGCGAGCAGCGGCGGAGGGCACTCGCTCTCTCCAGCCCCGAGATGAGGAGCTCGGGGCACACCTCGCAGCTCCCTGCAGGGGAAGCAGAGCGACGAGCGCTGCTCTCATCGCCGTGGTGACCCTGAAGAGACCCGAGGGAATGCCATGGAGCTGTGTCCGGGGAGGTTTGGGCTGGATCTCAGGAAAAGGTTCTTCACCCAGATGGTGCTGGGCACTGTAAGAGGCTCCCCGGGGAAGTGCTCGTGGTATCAACCCTGACACAGTTCAAGAAGCATTAGGACAACACTCTCAGGCACACGGTGGATCCTTGGGGTTGTCCTGTGCAGGAGCAGGAGCTGGATTTCGATGACCCTTTTGGGTTTCTCCCAGTTCAGGATATTCCCTGATTGTCCGTGCCCCTGGGGTGGTTGGGTCTGTGAAGAGAGCACAGTGAGGGGCTGATGGTGCTCCAGCCCTCTGGGGCTGCTGCTGCCGTGCTCACAGTGAGGGAGAGCTGGCAGAGAAGCCACCCACAAACCGAGGAGCAGCAGCATGACCCTTGCACACCTATGGCAGTGCCCAGCTCAGGTTTCCCTTGGGGAATTCATCGGCACACCAGGCTGAGGGTGCCACAGCCCTCAGCCCTCTAAACCACCAGTGCCATCGTTGATGCCAGCAGAGTGACCCCAGCAGTGGAAAGCACTTCTGATAACCAGGCGGAAACATGAGGCACGTTCCACTCCTCTCAGCATCTCAGTGGCAGATCTGCCTTTCACAGGCCACTCTCTAGTGCCTGCACAGAGGCAGATTCAGCCCAGGCTGGTTCCATCCATCGGCAGCCACGCCTTTCAGACCCACTGGAAACACTGCAGACTGCCACATAACCTGGGTGAGCAGCCAGCTGCTTCCCAGACCTTCAGCACATGGAGTCTCGGCTGTTCTGGGGCAACTTTCAGGGCTGAGTAGAAATTAAGGGAATTAAGGAGTAATTGGGCAAAGGAGGGGAATAAAGAACAAAGTTTGATACAGTTAGTTTGGTATCTCCTGGGCCTAAGGCAGCAGCACTATGCCATAAATACTAGCTGGGTGTTTCAACAGTGTTTTCAGCTAGAAATCCCAACATTCTTAGTTCTCAGTGCAAAACTAAACCTGGAAATCTCAATACACTTTCAGTGCTTGAGAGAAAGAATAACATTCTCATTCACAGCATGTTGCTGTGTAGAAATATACACTGACAAACAGAACATTTACTTCATGATGTCTAATGAACATAAAAAAATGCCAGAAATATGTAATTGCAGAAGAAATATTATTTTCATTTATATTTGATATGCTACAGTTGTCCGGAGTGTTATAGGTGTTCTCTCTGGACAAAACTGGGAAAAGAAACTGAGCAAGGCATTTTGGTTAACCTCTAGAATAAAATATTTAGAACCAGGTAAATATTTTAATTTTGGTGGGGAAATTATTTACCAACAGCAGAATAAACCAGAATCTGTTCAGTCACATCTATTAAAAACAAACAGAACCATTCCGTCTCTGTAGACTAATTCAAACATAGTTAGAGCCATTAAAAGTAAAACAAAGAAAGTGATTGAAAAAAAGATGAACAGAACTGTATCCCAAATTAGGTCTTGGCTGTTTGTTCACCTTTGGTTGAGAAGAGACAGACTGGATGCTCTGTACTGCTTTGGAAACAAGAAAGTGGAAAAGAACGAGAGAAAGCAGGAATGACTTCTCCTTTCAATGTGCCAACTGCTTGCAATGAATTAAGTTAAAGTGCACCCAATATACACAAGATTTTGGGATATCTTTTATTTGTGGTCCTGTGGGAGACTCCTAAGCATTTCCTGCCCCATTTTGTGAGTCCATTTCAGCATGGAGCCTCCAGGCAGGCTTCTCACAGGGGTGGTGCAGGGCAGGAGCTCCATGCCCTGCCTGCTGCCCCGAGGACCAGCACAGGGGGGGCAGAGCTGCTCGTGCTGCCCTGGCTTGCCGCGGGAGCTGGAGATGCCTGCCTTGCCCTGCCCTGCACAGCCGGGCATTGCAGACGCGCCAGGAGAAGCCCAGAGCCAGGTCTGTCACTCTGTGCAGCGTCATCCCTCGCTGTCCTTTCCCCTGGCAGCGAGCCCCGAGGAGCAGCACACCGCTCCTTTCTGCTGGCAGAAACGCCTGAGGGTGGACAATAAACAGGAGTAAGAATAAAGTGCCAAAAACGAACCTTGCTTACGAGCAAGTAGCCTGAAACACTTCAGTGATGCTTTGCAGTTGTTGAGGAGATAGAGAGATGGTGTGATCAACAATCCATATCCTTACATTGAAACATAAAATTGATATTCGGGCATGATTCCACTCTTTTGAACTCCATTTTAGTGATAACTGATGGTGAGTTTAACCTCATCTCCATTAACTTGGTTCCAAACAAGATCCCAGCCAGAAGGGCCAGATAATCCTGAGCAGGGTCTGTCCACTACAGAAAGAAAAAAAAGTTGTTCTGAGAGGTGCCTTTAAAAATCAGCACAGGGAAAAGCAAGGACAGCATGGAATAAAACGCCTTTTAAACTCCAGGTGACACGGCGTGCTGCTCACGGATCGGAAGGAAACGCCGTGCTTGTTTTCCCAGTTTCCCCAAAACGCAGAGCAGGATCCCCTGCGTTCCTGCGCTGCCCCTGCGGGTGGAGCTGACACTGCTCAGCCAACACCTTGCCCAGCCACAGCTTCCAGGCTTTCTTCTTTCCCCTGCTCCCAGCCCAAAGCACTGGCGAGGATTAGAACTGCATCCTCCAAAAGATCCAGCTTTTGCCTGCTTTCATCTGAAGCATCGTGCACTCCTACAGGCATCCCCCCGTACCTCGTCTTTGCACTCTCTCAGCTCTCTCACTTTCAAAATAACAGGGAATTTCCCTGCACTTCAGCATCCCACACACTCTCTGTTCTGCAGAATTTAGCAGAGGAGTTGCCCTGGAATCAGTTTTCAGGGTTTGGCATCCCTTTAGTGGATGGAAATGTCACCATGCCATATACCTGGCAAATCCACCACCTTCCCAGTGCACCCCTTACCTAAACCTCCTTGCTCTGCTGTGCCCTCTGTTCTGCAAGTATTTCATGCTGTGTTAGTAGAGTCTATATGAAAATTGGGTGTTATTTTTCAAGGGAAAACGAAGCTGAAAGAAAAGTAAGCACTCCGTGTGGAACCCCAGCCCTTATTCCCTACTGCCATAAATAACCAGTGCTCCTTGGGTATGGTTTTTTTGACCCAGTGTGCAACACAAATATATTCAGCAGTCATCACCTGTCTGAACTATCATTTCTTCTGTGTGGTGTCACCTGTGAACAAGTTGATTTCTCTGAATTCCTTCTGTTCGTCTAAAACTGGCATCTGAATCTCAGAGCAGCACAAACACTGAACTGTATGAATGGAGGCACAGTTGCCCTGTTGGAAAACTCCCACTATGCCTCTCCCTATCAGAATTTACTCTGCAGCTCTGTTGAAACCACCCACAAATGTATATTCTCACTGATGAAACATTTTAAGCCCCTAATTTGACAGACAGTTTTATATAATCCTGTTAAAGGGGAGAATTGTAACTACAACATCAAATTAATTCCTGCAAAGTCCTGGTGTCCAAAAGCTAACCAGTTTTTACCTGGCTTGTACCAGTTGCACCAGTCCTCTGAAAAAACATTATTTTTTATGCAAAGACAGTTTTGCCACATTTTCCCCTCAGCTGTCATGCTGTAATAGTACCATTACTGTGACAACATCTGCACTCATCCTTCCAGCTGCACAGAGGAGTCAGAGTGCACAGAGTGAAGCATAAAATGGGGGAGAATGACTTACTGGTGAGAGACAGAGCTCATTCTCTAAAGCTGAGAACCTCTTCTACGAGCAGTGTTGAAAGGACTTTCAAAACATCTTTTTCTGCTAACAGTGGTGTTGGCTGGTAAAAAGGTGGAAAAAGAATGAGTGAAAACATGCAGGAGTAATTGACAAGGAATGTGTCAAGGCATTAGCCACAGGTACTTTGCTTTTTGGTTCTGCATGGAAAGAAGGTTTTCTCATAAAATGGAATTTTATGTGTTCCTACACAGGCAATTTGTACCACCTTACCATTGCTGCTGTACATTATTGAAGTAAGGCATAAAAACCAGACTTCTGTTCTACAGCACTGGCTTCAAGATGCCTCTTTAGTGTGTTTTAATGCCTAAAAACCAGACTTCTGTTCTACAGCACTGGCTTCAGGATGCCTCTTTAGCATATCTAATGCATGTGAAAATGCCCATGTAAGAGGTGGGTGGGCAGGAGCAGCAGCAAGGTGAAGATAAGCAAGTACCTGGAGATTCTGGGTGAAATTCCTCCCTGTGCAGCTCTATGAACTGTGCTGCAGTTAGTGGGCTTACTCACAAAAACAGCTGCTCCAAGGGGTACGGGACTTGCTGGGGTAGCACCAATTAAGTTCTGTTCAGCCTAGAGAAGGGAAGGTTGCATGAAGACCTCATGGCAGCCTTGCTGTGTCTGAAAAGGCTGAAAAGGAAGCTGAAGAGGGACTTTCATCAGGAACTGTAGTGGTGGGAAAAGGGGGAATGGGTTCAGACTCAAATGGGGAGAATTAGGTCAGATTTACAGAGGGAACTCTTCCCTGTGAGGGTGCTGAGGCCTGGCAGAGGCTGCCCAGAGCAGCTGTGGCTGCCCCATCCCTGGGAGAGTTCAAGGCCAGCCTGGAAGGGGCTCTGAGCTACCTGGGACAGTGGAGGGTGTCCCTGCCCATGGCAGAGGGTTGGAACTGGATGATCCCTTAGGCTCTTCCAGCCCAAACTGCTCTATGGCTTTGTGTATTAGAACTGACATGCCAAAGATACTGTGGCTGGAATTAATGCACAATTTGTGAAGGCAATAAAATGCATCTAAAAGGCACAATAGAACATGCACACCCACATGCACAGGGACTACAAGCACATCTCTGAAGCAAACAGGCTCTTCCCTGGTAAGTGCAGCTCCTTTTCCTTGGGAACAGATTCTTACCTCATGTCTGACATTTGCTGAAGTTTCAATTTGAGCAGCTGCTGTCAGGAAGCCATCATTCATAACTTAGTGTTGGTTAATCCTGTTTGTGAGAAGGTTGTGTCTGATACAGAGGGGGACATCATACATTTGGTCTCACAATAACTAATCCCTCTAGATCAGGATGCAGTGGATAGAAGAAAAGCAGAAGAGAGGAAAAAGCTTGTAAATGTTGTTGCTCTTCTTATCACAAGTGATCCTTAGTTCTGACTAGGGAGAAACCTGAATTTGTGTGAGGCATCAGACCCCTCCTCTGCTGAGAATTAACAGCAGATCTAGGTGATGGGATTTGTTCAGCTGTCCACCCTGGAAAAGGTGACAAAGAAAAGGATGAGGCAAGAAAAGAGGATGCAGAAATGTGTTTAAAGACAGCTTCCACCAAGGGTGGCTGAAACCCTCACAGCCCGGATAGAGAATGTCTAGAAGGAAGCCTCACGAACACTCTGGCTGTCAGTGCCCTCCTCTGGCAAACACTCAGACCCTGAGCACAGGCTGCTGCTCTGAAGGGTGCAGGATCATGGGCAAAGCCACATCCAGCATCCACAGGGAAAATGGAAATCTGACTTCAAACAGAGCAAAAAGCCAAGGCTTCAGTGATGGAAGTGAAACAGCCTGGCCAGGTGGAGGCTTCAGGCACAGAACCAGCACAGAGCTCGGGTTCATTGGCAGGTTTTGCATTGGCAGATTTTCCATTAACCCATACATCAAAGGCCAAAGTTCCTGGCCTCATAAAAGTCTTTCCAAATACATTGACATACAGTTGTGTCAGCAGCAAATGCATACAGCAGTTCTGCTATACTGGAACCAGAACCAGGACCTCCTTGCATTTTTTAGGAGGCTGCAGAAGTGATTTTAAACTTTTCTGGAAAGAAATTGTTATTATCCTTATCTGCTTTTAACAGAGAAAACAGAGACAGAGACTTGAAAATGTTTGACTGATGACCGAGATAGATTTGTAACAGAGACTTCTTCAAGCTAGTACAATGCTGTGGGACATGCATTGCAGAGAAATTCAGCTGTGATTCAAATTGTTGGATGCACCAACAGCTAATATTAGTGAAGTGCTTCAAGGTCATAATGATTTTTTCTTTTATGGCCTCCAAATTTAAGCAGTGTCACTTCATTGGGACCCAGGCAGAAAATGTAAAGTTTGGTTAATGGGCAAAAAATAGTGAAAATTTATTCTGTCTCTTCACAAATATAATTAAGATGGAAGCAAGGCTCGACACAGAAATTGTCCACTAAAGGACAGAGATGAAACTGAAAACAGCTGGAGTATTACTTTTCATGCTGGGTGGCAATCCAAACTGCAAGTGAAGGAAGAGGGGAGTACCCTGGGACTGTGTGTGGTTTCCAAGGGAAAGCAGCTCCCACAGGGATTTGCAGTTGTTGCACAGAGACAGCATCAACACCATGGCTGAAAACTCCAGAAATGCAGAGCAGGGACCAACCTGCACATTCCTCTGCTGAACTTCAGCCATTCTTTGCACCCCAGACCACAGCAGCTCTTTCACTGTTGTCAAATCAGATCCCACCACGGACTGCAGACACACAGACATCTTCAGCTGTGGGGCTTCGTCATTCTTGTTCTTCTCCAGGTCCTTACTCAAATGTGAATCCCTTTGAAAAGATTGGAGGGGCTGTGCTTTCCCTCTGTTTTGAGATTAGTCCTATAAACCATTTGAAAGGCAGGGAAATAAGAGTTTTGTCTCTTGAGAAGAGACCCAGGAGATGGATGGCTTTGTCTCACAAAATGTCACACTGCCATGCGTGTCAGGCAGGGAGTTTCACAAGTCATTAATTCAGCCAGCTGGTGGGAGAGAGTCTAAGAGATAACATAAACTGCTTGGGAAGATAAATATCAACAAAGCCCTTTTATTTGGAGACTCAACATACTTTTCAATCTGCCTATTCACTTTGTGGGAAATATGACATCATAAGTTTACAGTGTTTTAGCATTGTTGCACAAAGAATAACCTTTTGAGAGGGTAACAGAAAATTGCCAGTGTGTCAGAAATTGAGCAAAGAACAAAATCTTTGATGTGCAAATAATCAGTCACTGATAGCAGGTGTGATTCTACCATCATTAAACATGATTTCTGCTGAACTGGAAGGATCAAAATATACATTGCTGTGTAAAATAACCAGTCTGAATTGAGATGACACATTACTGAGTGCCATTCAAAAATCAATTATTAAAATGAAATCCTTACTTGCATAGCATGTTGACTTTTGCAGACTTGAAGATTCAAACAGACATGAAAAAATGTTGGGAAAAAAGCGTAGTGAAGTGCCTTGAAACAGCCTTGGAATGTAGGCCACTTAACCAAGCTACATGAAAACACCGAGCTCCTTCAAGTCAGGACATGAGAGAGCTGTAAATTGTGGTAAAAGCTATTATTTTAGTCACTGTAATCACAAATTGAGAGAAAAAGAAAGACAAGGATATCTCTTTCTGCAGTTGTCTTCAGAGAGGACATGGAAGTGAAAACACTATTTGTGGATGCCCAAAGTGGAGCTGCCTGGGCTCTGCAGAGTCCCAAAGAGTAGGAGCCTGTCCCTGCAAGAGCAGAGAGCCCTGATGTGCAGGATGGAGGGGGATTTCTCTGAGCTGACCCTGCATTCTCCACGTGCTTGCCTTCACCTTCCTCAGGGTCTGAGCTGGGTTTAGGTTTGGCTTCTGTTGCTGGTGATGAGTGTGACCAGGAGGTGTCACAGGTCCTGCCCTGGGACCCCAGCCCCATCTCCACCCACCTTCTCCTCCCAAACAGGAGGGGGAAGCTCTGCCAGGAGCTTGTGCTGCCCCGTGAGGGCTGCCAGGCTGCTCTCCCCATGCAGGGGTGATCATTTACAGCAGCTGCTCCCAAGGTGGGGATGGCAGGAGCCCCTGGAAAGGCCGAAGGAAGCTGTGTCCCCCTCCAGGGGCTGGGCAGTGGAAGGGGGTGAGGGAGGCTCCAGGCTGAGCCCAGTCTGGTCCCCAGGGGCAGCTGTCACTGCTGTGTGACAGGAAGCTGTAGCTGCCATTGGGGTGTCCCACAGGAGCAGAGGCACATTTCCAGAGGGTGACACCACCAAGCACCGTGTGGATCTCAGCTTCCCTCCCTGGGAGGGGAGGGAGAGCCAAGGAGGTATTTCAGCAGGAACGTGTGCTCACATGCCTGGGATTTGTGGCAAACTGGAAAGTCTCTCTTCAGCAGCAAAGAGAAAACACAATTCTGCCCACGTGGAGTTCCACACTGTGGATGGAGCTGTCAAAATACTTCCCACAGCTGAGACCTGGAGGACAGACAAACACTCTGCTGCTGCTGAGAGCCATTGCTGGGACAAATAATGGGCTGTGTTCTGCACTTACAATAATTACAAACATCCAACATCCTGCAAACATCTTGCATTTCTTCTCCTTCCACAGATTTTCCACACTGTAACTGTTGAATAAGCAGATAACTGCTCAGATGGAAATCTGGGAGCTTTGTTGGCATCTGTTTGTAGTTTTACAAGGATGAGTCTGTTTATGGCGGCTGAAGAGGAGGCGAATGTGGAAGGACAGCTGGGTAAACCTGCAGGTGATGCTTTTCATCAGCACAGAGCTGGTGGAACAAAGATGTTCTGTCCCTGGGGTCAGAGGCTTTATGATTGCTGGCTTTGGAGCATGGATGAGGGCTACAGTCAGGCAAAATCTCAGCCCTAGGATTTAGATATAGCCTTTGCTGCTCTGCCTTGGGTGCCATCTAGATTAATTCAAAAACTGTTTTTTTCCTGCATGACACAGATTGCAGGAGCAGATTCCCTTGGGTTTTCAGTCAGTGTATGTCTAAACATTGTCTCCAAATTTTTGGGTGATGAGTTCAAAATATTCTCGTGCCTAATTCCAGTGATTCATTTTGTGATTATTCAATATGAAATGGCCTCAGGTGTCAGATTTCCAGAGGGGTTAAATACTCACAACTCAAATGATTCAGTAGCTCTAAAATACAGTTATAAAATCATTGGAAGATCATATTAAACCTAGAGAAAGTCAGCAAGGCATTTCTGAGCTAACTACCCATCATCCCTTCTAATAAAGAAAGGATCTATTAGACCAACTTCAACCAAGTGTATTACCTAATTTCACAGGGAACTGAAACATTTATCACAATGTGAAGAAAAAAATGGGGAGCATTTAGAGTTTAAGTTGATTTTCAGTGTGTCTGTTAAGATTTTCTTTCCCCAGATTGTTAACTTAGGAGCACTTGAGCACTGAGCAGCAGTGTCCTAATTCACTTAACTCCATTTTCCCATAGGATAGAAATTAACCCACACGTAAGTTTAAATATTCCAAAAATAACATAATTACCATGATATCAGCCACTCAGTGCTTTATTGGCTTCTGTGTTACCTCTGTGTCAGACCAGAGTTCGATTTCCAATGTCTCCAGTTCTGTACCCTGGTTTGCAGGAGCAGCAGGTTTTGTGCTTGTCTCTCTGCAAGCTGTCCAGTTTTGCCTCTGGACTTTTTGCTGGGTCACCTCCAAGCATTAACTCGAATTTTCCAGCAGTTAAAACCCCATGAAATGAGATGCACGTGTTTGCATCTTTAGGTAGGAATCTCCCCAGCACAAACATGTTTGCAGTGCTCGTGTACGTTTGTGATTATGCACATCCAGAAACAGCAGAAATGTATTTGATAAAATCACAGAATGGCTTGGGCTGCAAGAGACCTTGAGCATCATCCAGTGCCACCCCTGCCAGGGCAGGGACACCTCCCACTGCCCCAGGGTGCCCAGAGTCCCTCCCAGCCTGGCACTGGATATTCCCAGGGATCCAGGGGCAGCCACAGCTTCCTTGGACACCCTGTGCCAGCCCTGCCCCACTCACAGGGAGGAATTCCTTCCCAATATCCCATCCAAACCCACTCTCTGTCAGGGTGAAGCCACTCCCCTGTCCTGTCAGCCCCTCCCTTGATCAACTGGAAAGTTAAGGAATAAACTAGATTCTGTGAGTATTTTACTGCCTCATCCATCTCAGACCAAGAGTTAATTTTCAGAGATTTCCTTAATCCCAGAAATCATAATTTTCCAGTCTGTTCTAGATGTTTGAAGGTTTACAGCTCAATGCCACAACTCAGAAGTTGTCTCAGCACGTTGGTGTTTCCCCTCTTCATTCCAGCCATACATCTATTCTTTGCATAACTGCATTTTTTTCACCAATTCTGACTGTTCTGAGGCTTCAGGTGCCTTCAGTCCCCTCATTTTAGCAACTGAAGAATTTTTTTGGACATGATGCCAGAGAACAGTCAAAAATATTTGAATTCCCTGTCATACAGGTAGTCAGGGCTAATATAATATGAGATTTTCTTATGGGAAAAGTAAGCATAGCTAGTAAAATGCATAGAAGTAAAATTTGTATTTAATTTGATTTCTTGTCATCTCCATATATCACATTTTCCTTTTCTCTTGCTGCTCCACTCCCACCTATTGTCATAATCTGCAAATTACTTTAGTCTGAGATATTTCCTGTGTGTTAACTGCATTTCATTGGCTGCCAATTCAGTTTTCTGTTTCTGCACTTGCATTTGTATTTAGGAAACATGATGAAAATTAATATCATAATTATACCATTCAAGCAAATCATATGAATTAAATCTGTGTCTAGCCAGCCAAAAATATCTGTGGTTGCCATTGGAGTGTGCATTTTTTTCCTTCTCCAGCAGCATCATGAGACAACGTTGTGGTTCAAGGCCAGCCAGCAGCTGAGTACCAGAGTGCCCCATCCCTCTGGGAACTCTATCCCAGACAAAACCTGGGCAGACAGAGGGAAGAACTGCTCCCTGTGTCACTCCATGGGCAAGGACTCCATGAAGGAACAACACCCAAAATCTTCTCCTTTTTAAGCACCACCTTTTAACTTTCTCACTAAATATTTAATCTGATTCCCACAGAGCTCTTGCAGAACTGTGGCACAGTTCACCTTGAACAAAGGCACCAAACCCACACACCTTTTGTGCCTGCCCAGCTGCAATATCCTATTTACCTGCACATTCCTCTGTCCCAGCACCACAGGAAGGCTTCTCCTGTTCCCCTGAAGGTCTGCACAGTGCTGCAGCTTCCACAGGGATGTTCCATGGACTGGGCTGGCACCCTGCTCCTAATCCTGCCCCAGAGACTCTGGGGGCTCCAAATCAGCCCAGAGACCTCACTGGCAGGATCACACCCTCACCCACTTTGCAGAAGGCATTTGGGCTCTGCAACTTCCTAATGGAACGAGCTGCAAAGAAATTAATGGAGCACTGTTGGAATCTCCCCCAGAGCAGCTGTTTGTTATCAAACAAACCCATGCCTAACCCACCCAAGCCATTAATCACTCCCAGCCTCCAATGTCAGACTCCCTAATGGCTTGGGCAGCTGCTTTGAGGAGTCTCACATCATTTCCTGCCAGATTTATCTCTAAAGTACAGCCAGGGTGCTCGAGAGATCAGCTGCTTGTCCCACACACCTTTTTAACTGCAGAAACTCAGGACTTTGTGCTTCATTAAATCCAATGAGACAATGTAGTTGTTTTATTGAAGATTATCAGGTAAAATCAATCAGGTTAAATTTGAATTATTTCTTGCCCTGGGATCTGAGCAAATTTCTGTCTAGGCTATTTTCATATTCTCATTTAGTCTGGACTCTGATTTAATTGCTGTAGTACAGACCCCTTTTATTTCAGAGGGGCCTGCTTGGATTTTTTCAGTTCTAACCTGTGAGTTCAGACAAATCATAACAAACCTTTCTTCCTAGGAAGTAAACAACAACTTCCTTGAATCTGATGCCACTCTAATTAATTATTAAAATAACGTCAGTTTATTTGTGGGATAGGTGACTGTAAAAAGCAATGTCCATGTGTTGGAGGTTAGGATTTTTCCTTTGTCAGTTGCACAACTGACAAAGTGGAAGTGACAATTTTGTGACTGTTTGCAGTTAAAAAATGGGTCTGTCACTTCTGGAATAATAATTGGAGAAGAATTAAAATTTCTAGATAAGAAAGCTGCTCTGTGTCTAAAGAAACCCTCTAGAGAAAGCTGTGACATTTAAACAGCTAGAAATGAAGAGATGGCATTAATGCTTCCATAGAAGCAACCACCCCTCCAAAGAGAAAATAATCAAACCCAGCTACTTCAGTGTGCTACTTCAGATATTTCAGCTGAATACTCATGCTGTATACAACTCTTTGGCCAGTCCAAGACCTGTTGAAGTTACTCACATTCTGCCATTAGCTACAAAGGGGAACTAGATTTGCCTTGCACAACAATCAAGGGCTGCAGCTACTTACAGGCAAATGAATTCATGGCAGCTTTGGTTGCAACAGCTACAGCATTTGGCAAGATGATTTAACTGTGTTAGTGATGTGTTCTGGTAAGGGCCAAATTCACACACTTCACATCTAAAGGACAATTAACCCACAAAATAACAGAATTACAGGATCATAGAATGGTTTGGGGTGGAACAGCTTTAAAAGTTGGTCTGTTGGGAGGAGAGGGAGGTGTTGAGGAGGTTGTTGGGTGCATGGTGGGAGTGGACACCTCCCACTGTCCCAGGCTGCTGAGCCCCTTCCAGCCTGGCACTGGATATTTCCAGGGATCCAGGGGCAGCCACAGCTGCTCTGGGCACCCTGTGCCAGGGCCTGCCCCACTCACAGGAGGAATTCCTTCCCAATGTCCCATCCAAACCCACTCTCTGTCAGGGTGAAGCCACTCCCCTGCCCCATCAGCCCAGGCCCTTGTGAATAATCCCTCTCCCCCTTTCCTGTGGGCTCTCTTTGGGCCCTGCAAGGCCCCCAGGGTCACCCCAAAGCCTTCCCTTCTCCAGCTGAGCATCCCCAGCCCTTCCTGCCAGCAGAGCTGTCCATCCCCTGCCCACCCTGAGCCTGCTCTGGGCTCTGCAGCAGCTCCAGCTCCTCCTGGGCTGGCCCAGCCCTGCAGGGGCTCAGCGAGGGGCAGAACCCCCTGCCCTGCTGCCCACGGGGCTCTGGATGCAGCACAGGACACAGAGAAGCTCTAACATGCCATACAAAAAAGATTCCTCTGAGGAGAATGAGGGTGGGACATCTGTAGTACATCCAGCTTACACATTTACCTAATGCACACACATTAAGACAGTGAATTTTATAAAGATATTTATTGTGCAAGAATGATTTTCATGCTCATTTACAATGAAATAATTAGTTTTAACAAATAATCATGCCATTGCTTAATTTGAACACTAAACAGAATATTTACATTCAAGTTTACATCTTTGTTCAAGTTCCATGTACGATGTTATCAGAATTGGGCAAGAATGCATCTTCAAATCAAAGGCTTTTTTGTTGTGGGTTTTTTTTTTTTTTTACAATATAATATCATCACCTTTCAAACTTTTACTGGAAATGACAAATTTCCTGTCTTTGCAGTGCCCTGATTTCCCAGCTACAGCACTGGAAAAGAACAAAAAAATAAAAACCCCGAACACAAAAGGAACCTGCAGGAACCAGTGTCAGACACATAAATCAATCTCCAATTAGCCAGACATTCAAACAGGAAGGAGGCTGCAGAATAACCTCTGCACAACTGATTTTTGGGGGACTGTTTATGTCATCCTTGAAACAGATCCGGCCTCAATGAAATGAAGCTCAGGACAATTCTTTCACTAAGTTTTAGGTAACAGAAGACCTGCTTTGCCAACGCTGAAGTGAACACCTTGTACTAGCACCAGACACAACCTGGAATTTTTTGTGGTGGTCTGGGGTTTTATTGTCCCACCACAGGGATGCCCAGGATCACAGCTTTGTGGTCTGGCAGATTTTTAAAAACAACTAAAAAAAACAAACAACAACCCCCAGCTGCCAAATAGAAAAAAAATCAACAAAATAAGAAAAAAATACTTTCAATGAGCAGAAATTCAAACTAACTTTTTGGTACTGCTTTTTCCTCTTCACACTCTGTGACGTAAAGGAATTTCAGAGTCCAGCACATGTTTCCTTGGCCTGCACACAAATCTCTCCCTTCTTCAGCAAAGGTTCCCAACACAGACTTCCCAGGCACCTCCCTCCCACCCTGACCGGAGCTGAGACAGACAACATTCAAACTCAGAAATGGCTCTGAGTGACAACTGATCAGGGTCCCACTGAACAGCTCAAAAATAGAACAGAATTTTTCCTTCCTTCCACAGTTCCATGAGATGCCTGCTATTCTGATCCATGTTCTCCTGTGAGTGCTTCACCTGCTGCCTGGTTTCACAGAGCAGTAGAAGAACCAGAGCACACCTGCCAGCTCGCTGCTCTGACTTACCTAAGTTATACGACAACAAAGAAAGAGTGATTGTCCTGGATTTTGGCTGTGAATGTCATGGAGAGAGACTGACTTTGAAGATGCAAACCTAACCATTCCCGCGTTGTAAATAACCTGTATATCCAGCAGAGACGCTGCCCTTGCTGTGCCTTCATGTGGTGACATCTCCAGCAGCCCCCGTGGGCTGAGCGGCGGCCGCAGGCTGCGGCGGCAGCACCTCCAGCTCGGACTCGCGCACAAACACCACGGCATCCCCACTGACGTTGATCAGACACTGAGCCTGCCAAAAGACAACGCCCGTCACCAAACAGACACAGATTTTGTGTCTGCTCACAGCTGCTAAATATAACTGCACAGAAAAATCAACAGGGACAGGGAGAAGGGAGAATTGTTAGAATTTATTGGTGAGGCAACCCGTGCCGCATTTTCTTTTCTATGTGCTCACTTGTGTGCTACCTAACATGCAGATGGACTCCTGGAAGACCACCACAGTGAAATACCTGGATATCTGTATCTGCTTTCCTTACTGTTTTGAACATATTTGATTTACTGAATATTCTGTTATTGTCTTCACAAATCAAGGTTTGTTCCTTTATGTACAAAATGGAGCATTTTACATCAGCAACTCCAGGTACTTTCTCATGGAGTTAGGATGGAAATCTTACACTGCAACATCAGATATACCAAGTAAGTCCTGCAATTTAGTTATTCTAGCAAGCTTGGCTCTTTTATCCATCTGGGTATTTATGAAGCATCCTAATAATTTTGTGTTAATACAAGAACACTCTTGGATTCTTCAAACATTATCCAAGATATCAAGAAATGTTGTGCAGCTATGGCTTTACAGCACTGCTGTTCTTTTAAGACTTAAAATGTGTATTTGTGTTATACTAACCACAACAGCCCTTGTCATTTCCCATCCCAATGTACCTGATTTTTGTTTGGGTTCTCCATGAAAACACACTGCTTCATGATGTATGACACAACTGCATTCCCTCCCAGAGCTGCAACGTGGGCTCTCACCATGGCAAACACTTCAGCAATGAAAGCGTGCAGGAAACCACTGACACCACCCTCCTAGAATGGAAAAATACACATTACATATGATATTGGGTCTAGCTACAAGATGCTGAGTACTTCTCTTACATATTTATCAGCTGGAAATTCGGTGAATCCTAAATGGTGTGGAGAACTGTAAAGCCATTCACTGTTTGAAGGGTCATAGTTACAAATCAGATGCGGACAGACCATTCACAGGGGCCTGGAGTGACAGGACAGGATGGCATAGCCTCAAACTCACAGGTACAGATGGGATATTGGGAATGAGGCATTGTTCCCTGGGATGGTGAGGCCCTGGCACAGGTGCCCAGAGCAGCTGTGGCTGCCCCTGGATCCCTGGCAGTGCCCAAGGCCAGGCTGGACACTGGGCTGGAGCAGCCTGGGACAGTGGGAGGTGTCCCTGCCACGGCAGGGGTGGAACAAGAGGGTTTTAAGGTCCCTTCCAATCCAAACCATTCCATGGTTCATGAAATTCTTGGAAATTCCCAGTGAGGAGTGACCATTACCTTTGATCACTGCAACTTCACATAGGTTAATGACTGTCATTGGTTCCCAACACTCACTAACAAAATGATCCCTCAAATAAGAAGTAAGCAAGGGATAGAGCAGAGACCTGAGCTATTCAAGCTGTTCATTGTTTTTATTTTCCCCCTTGAAGTGCAAAGGAACTTCTAGCCATCGCATTTCTTTTTTTTTTTTTTTTTGACTTGATGGTGCTTGTGGGGCATTTTTACTTCTTTGGTGCAAAAGTGAAGAATGTAAATTGATGTCTAAGGAGAAGGAAAACAACCAAATATAGATTTTCCTAGAAAATCCTTATGAAAGAATGTAAGCAATTACATTGTGAGGAAAAAATCTATTGCAAACAAACCAGGCAACTAACCAAAGAAATAAAAATCCATGAAAATGCTGAGAAAAACTGATCCATACAGAGCTCACAGTTGGTTAAAATACATACAAAATTTCAAACTTCCAAGACGACCAGACTTCCCACATGACTCTGTGTATGTGCCACTGGAGAAAATGGAAGAGGCAGGCAGAAGAAGAGATTGAACTAAGCTGAATTTCTAAGGGCTGTGCTCATTCCTACAAGTATCATGTGTCCGGAACAGACTCATAAAGGCATAAAAAACCACATCTTGGATGACAATTTACAAACAAAATGAACAGGTATAATTTTATCAAATCCAGCATAAAGCTGGAATCAAGTCAGCTGCAGCAAGAAATCAAAATGCAATGCAAGTTCGTAATTCTCATGGAATTTTGATTTTGTCCAAGTTTTTCACAGGTAGAGCAACTGATGGGAAAAAAAAAATGAATTATAAGCCTAATGCAATACTGGATGGCAAGAGGTAACAAAATGATTGTAAACACCCACCTGTAAACAGCAGAGCCTAAGAACAATGGATGAGTCTGACTTGAAATTATCATTAATGTTTCATTCTATCATTAATGTTTTATTCTGGTATATACTTCAGCACTACCACAAGCAAAACATAAAGCAATACAGAAAAATGCTGGTCATTACTTTCTTGCAGGAACTGAAGCACACTGCTGGAGTTGGATATAATGACTGCTCTGTTCTGACTCCATTGTAACTCAAGGCAATCCTGTAGTAAGAGTAGTTTGTACCTTAGCCTGTGTAGCTGAAATAATTTAAATTAGCTCCCCTGGGTGCTGGAAAGAGCACAGTGACAGCATCCCAGGGACTGTGCAACATTCCAGCTCCAGGAAGGAATCACACACTTGAGTGCCCTATTCTTGCTGGGATCTGCTATCACAGATACCAAAGCTCACCAGCTATTGCATTTGTACCTGCAGAATCTGCACTTAGTGCAGGACTGTCCTGTGACCATTTCCCTGCTTTGACATCCATCTGAAAACACTGTCCTTTTCACACAGGGATTTCTCAAGTTAAAAGGGCAAGTTAGAACTAACTTGCAAGATCTAAACAAAATGTTTGTCTGATCCAAGTTTCTCTAGAGAGTTCACAGCCCATTTTCAGGAAGACTGATCATTTCTATTAACATCTGCTCTGTAATTTCAGCAATGTGTAATTAGGAAAAACCAGCAAACACTTCAGCACTGACAAACCAGGCAAGAGGTACACTCTTTCTGTGGCCAAAAGCAAAGATACGGCTACTTCCCAAAAGGACAGGAAAATTATAAGGAACATGGCTTGCATTTGGACATGCTCAGAGGATTATTTGTTCTCCCAGTGCAGATGGAGATCAGGGTTTGAACATCACCTCTAAGCTGGTTGTGTGGTCACGGACTCATTGTGTAACTTTTGATGTTCAGCACACAAAGTTTAGTTACAGAGAATGCACAGAATGTAATGTTAAAAATCAGCATAACATTATCTATGATATGGGCAATGTTATTTTAACCAAAGAATTAACCAAATACACTGTGAAGTTCCTCACCGAGCTCGCTAAATGAGAGAAGAATAGATGATTTATTTTCTTCAGCATTTAATTTGGGTTCAAGTGATCCCAACTTCTACCACTGTTGGTCAAAGACACATTTTTTCCATACACTTCTGTTTAAAAACTCACTGGTTTAGAGCTCTATCCAATTCAATAGCCATGGCAATTGTTAACTAACCCCTTGCTAACAGTGCCAAACACAAAACAGCCTCATGTGCTCCACGACAAGAGCAGCACAAAGGAACTTGCTCTGCACTCAGCACCTTCCCCCAAGTGATACAAGTTCTACTCCCTGGCTGTGCCACACTCAACTCAAACCTCTGATTCTTGCAACAAGCAAAAAATTGTTTCCTGACACAAAATGAATCCTTTCCACGCAGCTCACCTCACGTAAAGAAGTGGTTTCTCGTATAAAAAACATGTTGATTATCCCAAGGTATTTGGTTATCTTCGCCCCAGGGAGAAAGGAAAGAGGTGTCATCTTAACAACTGAGACAGTGGAATTGGTGCCCGACGGGACAGAACGGTGCCGCAAGTATCCCTCAGCCAGTGGACTTGCTTTTTCAAGGGAAGTAGCTGAAAAATGGGAAAAACCAGGAGAAAATAACTATCAACATCCATCATTGTTGCTCAAAACACAAAAACTCTTCTTTATGGTTTTCCAAATAGCTTGGTGACAACATTCAGCTGCCTGTGATGCTCAGCCATATACGTGAGAAAGGAAATCATCATGCAAAGCATGCAAGAGGAGACAAGAAGCTGAAATGGCATTTATTGAAAGAGTGGCATTCCTGCGAAAGGAAAACATTGAGGCGAGCAGCTGCACATACAACCATCAGTTATAATGTGAAGGTAAAGGAAAAAGTGCCAACATTTTCAAACATGTATTCTGCTGGAAGAACAAATTATAGAAGTGTGAAAGTTGTTGTGTTTCCCCAGTGCAGCATTTTCCATTAAAACAGGTATTAATCTCTGCTAATTTAAGCAAGATAGTCAGACCTGTGGCCAAAGAACTACTGAAAACCAACTCACCACTTGCTAATTTAGTGACCATTGCCTTGACTGTCCCCTTGGTGATTGCTTCCTGTTTCTCACCCCCAATTTTCCAAGATCATACATACACCTACATCCATGCAGTGGATGTTATACAATTAGTAGGCGTACACATGTACGGAGAACTAATTACAGCAAGACTTTATTTTGCTTTTTATGCTACGGTTCATCAACCCTACGCGAGGTTACAGAACAATGCCAGCAGTTTTCACCCTGGGGAATTCATTCCACATGTGATCTGCAGTGCTACTGCTGGGCAGGGCACTCCACTAAGTCACCACTGGGAAATCAGAGATATGTCTCAGATTATCAGAACGTGGTAGAAACAGCCGCCTACTTGTCTTAATTGATCCGCGCCTTATGGTCTGAGCTTTCAGTTTAATGAGCTCTATCCAGCTGTTGCATCTGTCTGCAAAGGAACTGTAATCAACTGACGTTGCTGGAAACACAGACAGAAAAACAAAAGAAAAAAAACACAAAAAAAATATATGGATGATGTCTCTTGCTCATCTCAGTGCTCCTTTCTGAGGAAGCAGTGATTCCTGACTGAGAGAGAACAACCATCCGCCTGCAGGTCTGTCTAAAAGGAGAAGTTACAGGACAGGTTTGGACTTGTCCAAACCAAAGTACCGATTTCTGGTGATGTCCCAGCTCTGAACCAACTGCCTGAGTGGGACTTCAGCACTGAAAAAACATGCAAATACAGTCATTAAGGACTTACGCTAGATTAGTTTTTTTTTATAATCTTAATTTAGGCTGCAAGTTATGACTTTTTAAACTTTATTTAAGCCTTTTTTAATTTTAATTGCTTTATTTTCCTTACAAAGAGCTGCTGATCAGGATTTAAATTTCACAAATGTCTTTAACTAACCTACAGAGTGAAAAAAACCCCAACCCTTTGGTGATGAGGATAAGAGTCACAAACTGAAACAACACCTCTGTTTTAAACACAAATGAATCTTCCTTACAGAACAGTCTTCCTTGCCCCAACATCCTCCCTCCAACACCCCTCCCACTATCATTACCATAAGAAGTAAGAGTTGTTTCTGCTATGACTTTTGGTATTAGTTGCAAGGGTGTTTGCACATCTTTAAAAAAAAGGGGGGGTTGCGAACACCGTTTCTTCATTGTCCTGAAGAAACGGGAGGAACACATGCTAACTTCAAATCAACACAGGCAAAACAGCTCTCTTCCCAGGGACTCATTTTCTGCCAGATAAAATTATATCAATGTACCTGACAGAGAGGCTGTTATTATTAACAAATTTAACTTTAATAATTAAAAATCACATCAAAATATTAGGATCTCATTAAGCCACACCAGAGCATGCACCCTCAGTTAAGTAGTAAACACTTCCTGGAGTAAGACACATCCAAAAAGAGTATACCAATACCCCAAGAACGCTCATTCTGTTCTGGCAGATGGCTAAATTAAGGAAACTCACCTCTCTGAGCAGCAGGAATACCTGTGTGGGAGCTTGCACCCTCCAGGACTTCTAACAAAACAAAATTAATTGCGTTCAGATCATCTAATAAGCAGAGTTACAGGACAACAGCTTCCAAGAAAGATGGGGGGGACTACTTCCAAGGGCCTGGAGTGACAGGACAAGGGGAATGGCTTCACACTGACAGAAAGTGGGTTTGCATGGGGTATTGGGAAGGAATTCCTCCCTGTGTGTGGGGCAGGGCTGGCACAGGGTGCCCAGAGCAGCTGGGGCTGCCCCTGGATCCCTGGCAGTGCCCAAGGCCAGGCTGGACACTGGGCTGGAGCAGCCTGGGACAGTGGGAGGTGTCCCTGCCATGGCAGGGGGTAGGAATGAGATTAATAATTGGTCCCTTCCAACCCAAACTACTCCATGATTCTGTGACCCCTATAAAAGATTTTAGAGTCAATGAGAAAACCCCACACACTATATAGTATGCTGTGTATTTTGATAACAGAGTTAGTATAAATAATTCACTTTACTAAATCTACCTTGCAATTTTAATATGTTTATTCATCAAAGGTCACTACTATGTAAGACTGTAAAACAGTATTTTCAAAACAACAATCCTACAGAAAAGTATAAATATATTAAATAGCCTGTTAAGTAAATGTAACTACAACGAGGTTGTGAAGAAATGACAGATGGAATAATCTTCAGGCTGAACTGCTCTGCCTACAGCACGATGTGGGATGTGGAGAACAGCAGGAAAAGGGGTATGTGGGAACAGGCTGCCCTCCACTGGTCACTGCCCAGCACACACTGAGCACAGCCCAGTAATTGCTAGACACGCTAGCAGACATTTCTGGATAGCTTCTCTTTTTGAAAATAAAACATGTAGCAAATTAAAAGTTAAGCATTAAGAAAAAAATCAGTAAGAATCTTTTTGCTGAAATTAATCTGGCCTCTGAAAATACAAGGAAGTGCGGTAGGCACCTTTCTTTACACAAAAGAAATAGCAGGAAAAAAAGGGAGCTCAAACATTTACAGTAACTCCCAGATATTTAATTTCATCTCAGTAACAATTTTGGTAGATAATCCAACAAGGGAGAAGGAATTAAAGACAGCTGATTTCAATGAATTGAATTTTTAATGGAGTCATAGAAGAACTGTGACAACCATTCTTGAAGTGCAGCTGTATCTCAGGTAAAATAAAGCAGCTCTTTACCAGCTACAGTGTGCTGCACTGTACAGATTATTTACTATACAAGTTTAGGCTCCTTCACTTACAGGAAATTTGCATGCAACCAGTATCTGGTAGATAAAGTATTTCCTATCATGAAAACAATGAGATTAATTCTGTGAGGCTGAAAAAACATGGAGGTCCTTTATAAGGGCCATTTACAGTATGTGACAAGCCAAATTGTTAGGTAATTGATAGTTATGTCAGATGACACCCAACACCCAGTGGTTTGCAGCATCCTCAATGTTCTAAATGCAAAGATGGGAAATATGGACAGAATGATCATCCAAGCCACCTTCTGTGACTCTCAAAAAACTTCACAACAGGAGTAAATATACCCACTATGCTTAGGCAGCAAAGCACATTTAAAGCCTGTGAAAGTACAGACATTTTAAAGCCTCTACAACTATGAAAGAGCAGAACTCAAAGTCCATAAAAAACGACAGTTTAATATTCTTCCTCTTAACTGACCTTTAGCTGGAGAGAATGGTTGAGAAGAAAGGGGATCAGAGCAAAGTTCCAAGGGGAATTGCAGCTGTTCTTCATTGTCTGTAGATGCTGCAACAAAGAAAACATGGCCAAGTGATGATTAACCCCCAAAACAAGATTTGCCAGTAATTACAAGCAGAGTCAATTTAGTCAGGTCTGACTTGAAGAGGTATTTTCAGCATGTGCAGAAAGTGATGCAGTTCTGCAGAAACAGGTGTGTGACAACAAATCCAGCTGCAACTTTGAACAGAGCTTGTGCTCCACTGAAGAGGATTTGAAGGTTTTAGGAGAAAGATGAAGTCCATTCATGCATTTTTATTTTGATTCTGCTGTTGGATCTACATCAGCTATTATAATAAAAATTAGCACTTATTTCACATGAAACACTTCACTGTACTGAAGAAGTCAGCTATAACTCATGTTTTAGAAACATGTGGCTCTATTTTACTAATTCCAGTCTGAAGAACTGGGTATCCTCAGAGTTCTGTCTGAATTCCCACTTCAGACTGCACACCTCCATTTCTAGCATAAGACAGTACTTCATTAGCAAGGTGACATATGCAGATCACAGCAGTCTCTTCCATCCCCTCCACGTGCTTCACTGAGCTCCAAAGCTATTACTGACCTGCTTAAGGATTTTCAGAAGGTGGGATTTTTTTAGCAGTATTACAAATACTTTATTTTCCACCTTCTTCAAGTATAGACAAAATTTCTACTTGGAAGAACAAGTATTCCCTGATGATTTACACATGTTCCAAAATACAACAGAAATAACATCTGTTACACCAACCTTTCAATCAAAGTAGTATCACAGAAGAGGAAAGTACTATAGATTTGTTGATTATGTAAAATAAATGCATAATACTTGATAAGTAAGTCATCCTGCTGGAGGTCAAGTACATGAGAACTCTAAAAAACCTCTATGTGTTGAAAGACCCTCCCTAAAAAATGTACCTATTTTTATACATTTCGTGATCCTTCTGGGTCCCTTTCAACTCAGAATATTCTGCAGTCTGTGATCTGTACATGTAACAAATTAAAATCCAGACTCATTAGGCATGGGGGATAAAAAAGGAAAGATGCCTCACAATATTTACCTCTTTGCTGTGATTTTTCTGTAGGTGCTTTGTTGGCTTGTAGTGCTTGGTTTTTGTCATATGTGATGGCAACAGCTGTGACTGCAATCTGCAGATCAGAAATATTTGGCATATTAGGAAAGTTCATCTCTTGTGCAATCTGAAAAATAGTTTTACAAGCAAGCAGTTCTTTGCATAGAAACATAATAGGGAAAAAAGCCATGTAAGAATTCACCAGGCATAGCAGTAAATGAAATCCCAGCCCAGCTCAGCCAAGCAGCAAACATTACCTAGGGCTGAAGCTGAAGGCAGCAATTCCCTTACCTGAACCAGCTCATCCTCTGGCAGAGCCACTGTGAAGTTCACATGGCAAAGACAGCAGGGAACCATGGACCGCAGCTTAAAATACAAACTCTGTGGAAGACAGGATTTCATTCGGTGTTACTCAGGAAAAAAAAGTGGTTTATTTCAGAGAAATCAGGGATCAAAACTTTTCACAGTAGAAGTCATCTAATGATATTAAGTTTTTCTGGAAGAAGAATTAAATGTGTGCAAAGTCACGACAGAATGCAATTTACTGTGGAGCTATCTTTCTATTTCTAGAGAATCCTGCTAGTCAAAGCACTCCACCAGGCTCTGGAAATCCCGGATATACTAAAACAGGCTGAACCTATCTTTACAGCAACTCATGAGCTAATTACAGACACTTTGCAGTCTATTTCCAAAATTATGAGGCACATGTTATTTTCAGTATAGCTGAATTTTACTTGGCTCCCATTTGAACACTTAAAGTATTTGAAATAAAATTCTTACCTTCAACAGATTCTCACAGAGATCATTAAAGTTCTTATTGAGTGTTTGATTTGTTGGGTTAATGTTGCTTAATCTGGACACTCTAACTGCTGTGAACATCTGAATTAGAAACAAACATGGGGATTTTTTGCCAACATATGCAAATATATTTTATCCACTGTCTTAAACACAAATTCATAAAGAAGGAAAATAATGTAAAATATGTTAATATATAGGTTCAATAAGTAACAAAATAAGTTAGCAAAGCAACACAGTCAACAATCTGTTCCCTTTAAGAGGCTTCAAACCTATCCAAACCTTTCAAAAAGCCAAAACTTTGAAGTTTAAATTTACTGTAATTACTTCCATATTTCTGTATTAGCTTATTTGTTACATGACAGCATTAAAAAAAAAAACAAAAGCCCAGGTTCTCATACCTTATTGTTCTTACCAAAAGACTACTTTTATTTCTGTCACAAGGGTTTCCTTTGAGTTTAGCTTTCAAAATATATATTTAAATTACTACAGCATATTTCAACACAGTTTAGCAAAAAGTTTCAATTTTGAATAACCTTACTTGAATTTCTGGTGTCCAGTTATTTATACCAGGCATAATTTCTGTGTTGCAGCTGTAGAAACCTGTGGAAAAAAATATTTGTGAAAAAACCAAAATCTATTTTATACACTGCAATATAAAAATACTTGTAAAGGAAACATATGTGACAAGGCTTCGCAAGTATTTTCCCTCATGTGGTTTTGAATACTGAATAATACACCAGAAATAAGATCAACATTCAAAAAACAAATACAGAATTTCGTAGGAGGAGCCAACACCCCAAATCCACAACTGCTCCACCTATTTCTCTTAGATAAACTATGCACCAGTGAGGAAATTTTTTAAAAAGGTGTGATATGAAATGTTATAAAGCCAACCTTTAATAGAGAGCACAGAAAAGGCTGTAAAGGAACTACTGTAGTGACTGACTGCAAATGGAAAACAGAATTATAGTGCCTAAACAGCAGAGTAAGTTATTAACAGCAGGTCAGCGATTCTGAAATCCTGAAGACAGAGTTAAATAAGCAGAAAAGAGGCTAATATGGTAGGACCTATATAAAAGCACAAAATGAGCTAGAAAAGAAATTTTGTAGCAGCTTACAGAGGGTATAAATATTAATAGGCTGTCTTTCAGAACATCAAAAGCAGAAATTCTGTTGAAAAATCAAAGATTTAGAAAGGATATGCAGAAAACATGCTTTTCTTTTTACAACAGTGTAGAGCTTTCCAAAACAGCAGAAAACCAGTCCTTTGTTTATTTATCTTGAACAAGTGTCTGAAGGAGATACTGAACAAAAAGGCAAAAGAAAGATTCCTATAAATCACAGAACAGGCAAAAGATCAAACAGCTCTGTGACACTGAAGTGTCAGCTTACTCCACTACCAGAGAGCAATGCTTGATCTCCAAGTAATGAGGTGCTAGAGTCACTGGTCCTCCTGCTCTCCTCAGTGCAGGCGTGTGTGTGTCACTGCTCAGCCCAGAGCAGCTGCAGGCACAGCACTGCAGGCACAGCACTGCAGCCCATCTCCCCAGGAGCTCCCCAGGAGCAGGCACTGCCCACCAGCTCTCAGCAAGCACACACCAGAGGCACCTGCCTTGCACCACCCACCCTGGGCATCAGCAAGATCCCTCACCAAGGTCTCCTAACAAACTAACAGTGAAGCATCATCAAATGAAATGTAAATACAAGACTAGGAAAAGAGGGACAAAACTGCTTCATTTTCACAGTGGAAACATCTGTAATTTTGGATTTTGTGCTTCAAACACATTCATAACTTACATGCAGAAGAGGATAAAACAAGATGATGGCTGAGGGCCTTAATTTAGGGCAATAAAATCAACTGTAGCAGAACTGGATTATCAGTGAGGAATAAAAGACTTGGTGATAGTAACAGATAACTACAAGGACAGTTCTGAGCTTGACACGACAAGATTAACACTGGTACCAGTTATTAGGAAGGAAACCAAGACATGGAAATTCACAAAGACAAGAGAAAGGACAAGGACAAATCAAACGTCCAGAGCAATTTCTATATAATGGACACCTATATTTGCCTCTTATCCAGAACCAGCAGTTCTGTTACGGAAGGTATGACATAGCCTTGCAAAAATAAATAGCATAAAGACAAGTGATACCAGGTAGTAATTAGTTCTGTATTCTACTTTCATTACCCTGAAACCTCCAAATCCATAATTCAGTCTAAAATTCTTCAGAAACAGTAATATTGTCAGTTGTCTTAGAACTTTTAAAATAATTTTAAGAACACTAGTAATATTTTGTCATTTTGCAGCCTACAGCATAAATTAGGAAAATATGGTTGTAACTATACCAGAAGGTGGAGGAACATCTGTCAGTAAGGAATGTACATCTTCCATTGCATCTGTGTCATCAATCTGCAGAAAGGGAACAATTGAGAAAATCATGTTGCTGTGCCAGTAAGAAGTTTCCAAAAGAAATCAAATAACCTCCATTCCATTCAACCTTTAACACTCTTCTTTTAGATCAGACTGAGAGCCTTGCTACCTGCTGTAAATACTTCTGGTGTGTCTTTACATTCATCCTGTCCTATTGACCTGTAAGAGACCCACATTCACCTCTAACTCCTAACATTTTCTTGCCAAGCATTTTAGGAATGGTTTATAATTTAACTCCAGTATTGTAGGGTTTTCTGTCAAGTAATGGGTCTTCTTCTCCCTGTCCATGTAAAAGGGATTGCCTTTCTTTTCCTTCAAAAAACAACCCAAAACTAAAGAAAACCAACCCAGATATCTTTACCTCTCATAACTGCCTTCTCAGCCTCTTTCAGCACATCCTCATCACAATGAAATTTTCACTACTTTTTCCTATATAGTTCCAGTGAACAATGATTTTACTCTTGAAAGCTTTGTCAGGAGTTTAACTAAATTTTCTGGAATATTGTTTCTGATATCCAATTAATCATAAACCCAACTTGTCAAACAAGATAGTAGTAAATGATTCCACAGATAAAAAATAATTTTTTTCTAAAAATGCCTTACAAAAATCTTCAATTTTTTACAAAGGTATTTGACCCTTTTTGTGAAAGCAGCAGCCAATCTAAATTCATTATCCCAAACTCTCCCAGCTTGTTATTTTTTCACTGTCCTTTCATATCTCTGTTTTCAAACAAACAAACCCGTTAGAGTGCTCCCTCATTCTTCCTATCTACAACCTTTCTTCCAGATTATTTTCTATGAAGATGGTGATTTGTGAAGATGAACAAAGCCTTAGATGTACCTTCGGCTGCAATTATAGGCTGTATTTTGAAGTGGTTTTTAGTCAGTGATAGGTATTTGTACTGTCTGTATCTACAGGATTATCAAAACTCCAGCCCTTTTTTAACACTTGCTGGAGTATTAAAGACTTCAACACAGACAATGTTCAATCATCATGTTTTTGAATTTTAGTGAATAGAGAGGTAACAGAAATCTATGCCCTTTATTTATCTGCAGGTGTTGCTCTTTTTGGTTGCAGCTGTAGAAAGAACTGGAAGGTATTGTCACAAGGTGTGAATCCTTAAATTGTGAAAAGCAATAGCCGAAATTCAGAAAATCTTTTATGTGCTCTCTTGGCACATGCAGTTTTTCAAATGCTTTGAATACAGCCCATTCTGGAAACTAATAACTCTGAATCTTCATCTACAAAGGTAAGAGCTTTGAAACAGAAAGAAAATACAATCTTTTTATTTGCTAAATATAAAGTGTGGCAACACAGAACCTCAGTGTTTATAAAAATAGATCTTGAGTTTTTGATTAGTCCGATCTGCTGCTCGGAGCAAGCAGAAGAACATTTCTTAACAGCTCTTAATTATTAATCTAGAGACTGCTACATATTCATGAACAGAAGGGCAATCTCTTTTCAGATACTCTGTAGACAGAGCTGTGCTCTAAGCAAACAGAGTAAAAAAAGAGAGACAAAGCAAAATCTAATACTTCACTTTTCCTATTGATACAAAAGAGAAAAAATAATGCACAATTTAGGAACTGTTCCTGGAGATGAGGAAGAAAACTTTTTTTAATACATATTTCAGCAGAAGACAAGTATGAACATGAGTAGTGAAAATGTTTATCACCTCCAAGACAAAAGCATCCTTCTTCCCATGTGAAAGGTCAAGCTCTGTAACTTCATCAGAGCTTTCTGATTGAGATCTCAATAGCCTGGAACGTTGTCTTGGCTCTGGAATGGGAGACCCAATAATTTCTTCAGGTAACTCCTAAAAACAATGTAAAAATTAAGAGATGTTCTGCCCAGTTTAAAAAAAGTTCAACTCTACACAAGTTGTTAACAATTATAAGAATCAGCTCATTCTGAAAATCATTCTACTGAGAAATATATCTAAATAATACCAAAGTGATTTGGCTATGTGGCAAAGGAATCTGAAAATTCCAGCAGCTTCCAAAATCCAGTAAAAGAAGTCTGTATCTCTGTTAGTAAATGAACTTACATTCTGCAAGACTCAGTAAGAAAAAATGGATATACAGTGAATATATTGGAATCAGAATGCTTTATTTTTTAAGAATAAAAGATTTACTTACTGGAGGATTAATCTCATACAGTTCCTTGTTCTTTGCTATTGTATCATTTATTTTCTTTTGCATATGGGATATGTGCTGCTCATAGGTGCCATCATTTGGAGTCTTCCCAGCAATCTGAATGCCTCCAGGTGTTGGCAAAGCTGCTAAATACACACCTGTTGCAGACTTTTTAGAAGTCACAAAGAAAAAGACAAGTATATAAGCATGAATTGCTAATATTTTCATACAAAGCTTTCCATAATGCTTATGCTAAAACAGCATTGTAACATGCAAACGACAGCAGCATGTCTTGCAAATAAACATATGGATCTCTCTCCTGTTTTATGAAAAAAACTTCACTATTCTTTTAGAAAACGCCCTCTTTTCCATTTTTCACAGTGGAACTCTAAAACTCCCCTGGAAATTCCAAACAAACTAAAAATTAAAGCCTCTGCTCCAGTACGTTTTGTGTAAGCAAACAGTTTGAGTTTTTGATGATCTAAAATTTGGCCAAACCATTTACAGCATCAGTGAGGTTGTGATAACCCTATTTCTATTTACAGAAACAGATCATGAAAGACAAAAGATGCCAGCCAGAATTACCCAAGCATCCCCTGATGCAGGAAGAAGCAGCATCTTTCACTATTCTAATCTAGCATGAAAGAATGGGGTTAGAAAATATTGTTAATGAACATCTCCTGACTTTCTCAAATCTATAATTTATTTCTTCCGTTCCATCAAAAAAAGGCAACAGAACTTCCCCTTACTGCCAAATAACCAAAATATTTACTGACAGACTTAATTGACCTTATTAGTCATGGAACTGCAATTCAATGTGAAGAACAGGGATCTCTTTGACAGGACCTTTAAAGAATACCATCATTTTTCTACACTATGTGCCAATTAACTGTTTGAAGTGTCTCTTCCTCTCATCCCCTTTTTAATCATCTTGTCTTTTACCATTTTCAAGAGATCTGAATCTTCTTCTGCTGTCTTGATCAATCTGTCATGATTTTACAATAATTAAGATGCTTGGTTTTAAAATGATGTTTTGATGTCTGATCACTGTGAATCCCACAAGACTTGCATGTCTTCCCAAAAACATACTCCAGGAACACAGAACCACCCCAGGATTCCAACAGTACTTACTGCCAAGCCCATCAGCATGTTTTCCCCCACAGTGATCTGAATTCTCAGCCCAAAGAGGGCATTCATTCCCCTCAGCTTGAGTTTGTTCATCAGCTGCGTGTGCACTTCGTACTCCATGAAGGGCAGCAAGTTACTGATGGAGGTTGCGTTTGCTTCAGCCTGAGCTTTCTTCTTCAGACGGCACAACCTGGCAACACAACCAGCACAGACAGAGCTCCAGTGCATCTGGGGAGGCTGAAAGGGACCACAGGCTATCTGCAGTTCTTTCTCCTCAGTCTATAACCTAACACAGCTTCTTTTCAATTTTCTAGATTGCTGCAACAGTACAATAAAATGCCAGTTCTTTACAAGAGCTCTTTGAGACAGTGCCATCTGGAAACTTCTATTTTCAGCTTTTCTTCTAAGACCCCCAATGCAAACGTCTGTTTCTCTTGCTGCAAGCCTCAAACATTTCAGGCACAAGTACAGAAAATTACTACTGTAATTTCTAGTGGCAGAACTTTCAAAATTCCTATGAATACTGTTACTCAAGACGCACATTGGAAGGGAGAAAAAAATCCCAAAATCAAACCAAACCCCAGTGCCCTCACAGCTAAAGCATTAATCATATTTATCTGAAAAGAATAAAATGAAGAGCATAGCAATCCCATCTCTGACTATATGTTAGTCATCTCCACTCTTTGGGTTTAGTTCTACAAGCTGAAATTCAAAGCCCACACCAGTGCAGTGATACTTTCAGAGAGAAATGTTATTCAAGAACACAAGCCAACTGTATGTTTTATAATACAAGGTTTGATAACACATCAGATTTTAGCAACAGGAATTCTTTCAAAGGCCTCCCAAACTTTACTAGACTAAGGAAGTATTTTGATAAATACCTGGCTTGAATAAGACATCCCTTCCCAACAACTATTGCCTCTACAGGAAGGTCAATTGTGGTGAAAAGGACATCAGGAACTTTTTGCTTCCTGCAGTTGTAACAGTAAGTGAGGTGAGCAGGAAATGGCATGTTCAATTCATCGTATGGGATATGGCAAAATCCACAACCTGGTGGTGAAGCTTCTTCAATCCTAAAAATACATTATGGAGAGAATACTTAAAACATCTGCATCCTGGTAGCCACGCTCAGTAAGTGCACGTGTATAAACACCTGGAGAGACCTACTTAAATCATACACCACAACTGAACTCTGCTCCATTACACCAGCGTGTCAAGTGTTACAACATACCAACTACAAGAAGAAAAGGTTGCACACTACTTGCTAAATCACTATCAATAAAACTTGTATTGATACTTCTTATGCAGGGATTGAGAAAAAGAACATTCAGTGACCAGCAATTCATAAAAAACTGTAACATCACTGAACTGGCTTTAAGCAGTGTAACTTCCAAATATAATCCTTGATACAACAGTTGTACAAAGAATTTGCTGTAACAAACACACCAAAAATTCTCTTTTTCTCATTGTGTCCAAAACCCCATAAGAGCAGATTACAAACAACAAACCAATCATCCTTCTGAGAAGCAGCAGAATAAGGTATCAGGTAAAATTAATTATTTCCTTATAACAGTCTCTCCCCTTCATGAGGAATACCCAGGAATGACCACTATAAAAATATAAACAGGGAAAGCACAGGCCAACTGCATCACTGCAAACGGATTCTCTTTCACATAAACAATTCTTCAGTGACTTTGAAGAGGTGCTTAAGCAAGTCTGTCAGATTTGGAACACTAGTTATCGTAAGACTTTGGCAAATAGATTTTGTGTTGAGCATGAGCTTTGTCTGTTTACCTGTTTTACCTCCCTCTGGCATTTCCAATCCATGCCAAGACTCTTAGTAGCACCAAAACACATATTTGAAAAAAGGTATTATTTTCTTTATATTATGAATATGATATTTCTTCCTCTCCATCATACAGTGACTACAAAACCAAGTATTTTAGTTCTGGCTACAATTTTTAAAACTGTATCTACACCAGAAGACAATGGTCTTCTACTGACAAAGTAAAAGAATAATTCAGGAAATAATTCAGAAAAATTCTGAATAAACCATGTTGACTGCTTTATTACGGAAAAAGCAATGCAAGTGCTAAAGTGTAATGAATAGCCTTGCTTACAATTATAATTATTCCTTGAAATATTTGATTACTATCCTGAAGAACACATAATAAATTACCAATAAGCGTTAATTAATCTTTTTTCCCCAAAAATAACTTTGTGGCAATACTCATTCTTCAAATTTTATTTGCAAGAGCAGAAACAAAGGGGATCTTCATGTTTGGCCTTCAGTTTCATGATTTTGCTCATCAATTTCAACACATACCTATTTTGGAAAAATCAGCCATTGTATTTGTTTAACAACCAAGCTACTTTATCTCCCACACATAAATAGTATTTAATGGAGCAGACATACACACATTATAGACACAGCCACTTTTGGCTTATGTAAGTTATCAAACATCTGTCATTTCTTATGGTGTGATACAAAATTGAGAAAAGAGACCTGAGGAGCAGTGAAGGAAAAAACTGAGTTATGATCTGGGTTAGTAGTCAAACGTGTTACCTTATTGAGACTGTTAGAAATAAAAAGAGTATCTAATTGGGTGCAGAGCTCCATTACTCCTGTGGTGGTTGTTGTTAGTGAAAAGCAGTAAAGTGGTTGGTCCCGCATCCTGCACTGTAACACTGTAACCTACCCTAATAGAGAAGAACTATCTTGGCTCTGAGGAAAAAAATCAACCTCTCCCTTCTCTGACCCTATGGAAAAGAAGCCAGGCTGCCATGACAACCTTTGTTCCAAACAGCCTTCCATGGTGCCATCCTGAAGGAACCTAGGGTTCAGTACAGCTGCTGTGCCAGATGCGGACAAAATACAGACCTCTTCACTATAAGAGAAAAGAACAACAACAGAGTGAATTCCTGCTACTTAGTGGCTGCTTTTATATCAAATTATCAGATTAAAAGGCTACTACAAGTGTCATTGAAGCTCAACATCACTAATTCTGTGCACTTGTGCAATTTTATCCATTAAAACTCACAAACAATCCTCTTCTGGTATTTAAACCATAACCACTGCGTAAGTACAGGGTGAAGAAGGATTGAACAGAAAGACTTAAGAGCTTTGCGTCATGTTACAAACAATATAGCAACAGCAAGGCTAACCAGGTTTAAGTATGGTTTTCAGTTCTATGGCTAACAATGCAAAGAAATACAGCAAATCAATGAAACATTCAAAAAACCCAAGGCATAATTTTTTACCAAAGTAAAGGGGAAGTTGAGAGCCCCAGGATATTATTAACATTCAATTTTCAAAATTAAGTTAAAACTCAACACTGACAAGGTGCTTCTTGAAGGATAAAAAGTGGCAAAACAGTAAAATTTTACTAGGAAGAATTACAAAAATGGTACATTTTGCATATAAAGTAACCAGCCATACTTAGGATTTAGCAGAGTTCAAGCTCTCAGGACAATCACAGAGCTTTAATAATTCTCAAGTTGTTAAATAAGAAACAAACCTCTCGTACTCAGTATAAAATACTATATTGAAAAAAAATAGAGACAATCTTTCCCATTCATTTTCTAGAATGATACAATCATTCTAGATTGTATTGTTTCAATTTGTTGTTTCTCTTTCCAAAATAATTTTTCACACATAACATGTCTGGGAGACCAGTACTTAACACACACAGGCTTGTGCTTTAAGCATGGAATAAAGCTGAACTGGCAGTAAGTATGGGAACTCCAATAAATATTTTATCAATAATCAAACACTGCCACATTCAATTCCTTTAGAGAAATGCAAGCATCAAATAACCAATACCTGACTGCCTGTCTACGCTCTAAACATTCTTTCCCCATAGTTAGGGTAGAAAAAATAATGCAAACTATTTATGATTTTTACAAGAAGATTGATAAGCAAAGGAATAAATGCTTCATTTTGGTGTTATCATCCCTCAGTGATGGAGTAATTGAGGAAAATATGGCAAACCAAAACTTTTCCAACTTCTCTCCTTAAAAAAGCAAATTTTTAGTGTTTTTACCTTAAAATATTTAGGCAAAATCAACTCAAAAGAAAATAAATTCAGATGTTTGAATTTGCTTGCTACTTCCCAAATGCAATTCAAAATAATAAACCAGAGTAATTTTCTGTTTAATATCAGCAGACACACCTCACTCCAGAGCAAGCTTTTTTTGGGCCTGAAATTTGAAATTTTCCACTTAAGTCCTGGTCTGCCAGTTGTTATCCAATAATGAAACTTCAATACATATACTTCTAGGAACAGTTGTAATTATTTAGGTAGATTAGGTTTAGAAAACTTCATGGGTAAATTAATATTGTTACAACAAAACAAGTTGTACGTTTTAGTTTAAAAGAAAAAATTTTAACATTCATTAGAAAATACCTAAAGCCCACATCTAAACATATATAAAAATACCTAATAATGAAATTTCATAATCTCACTTAAACTCTGTAAAGCAGTTATAGAATAGATGATACCAACACTCGTACTGGAATAGTTAACTTTTAACACACTGATAATAAAATGAAAAAAATTTCTGTGGCATTTTGAAAATCAAATCATCATCATGATTTACCAAATGCTGGTTGATTCACTGTAGCCCACTACAGCATGACAACCCAATGCCTTGGCATGGGATTTTATTTCTTGTCTGATTTCTGCCCACCAGGCATCCCGTGTCTCTGGTTCATCTGAAAGACAAAGTGTAAATCAGTTCACTCTTCTGGGCTGTGCCGACACAAAGCTTCATGCAGTTAACCTGAAAAGCTGAGGTTTGCATATGCAAGTGCTTTGAATGTGGACGCCTTCTTTCCTTCCTATTTATCACACTTCAAGGAAACACTAATGGGACTTCTTCACTAATTAGCTTGTTTCTCCCCCAGAGAGCAAGTTCTCCCAAATTACTGCATTCTTCTCGTTGTCCATATGACAGAGAACACTAAAATACTGTAGATACTGTTCCAATCTCTACCTGGTTTTAGTCCAAACCACACTCTCAGCTTCCAACACAAATGCAGTGTGTAACTTGCAATAAAGCATCACAGATACTCTGTAATGCTGAAAGACTAACAGTAATGAAACTGTATTTCTAGCAGTAAACTGATATTTTACTTTGCTGTACACTTGGTATCTTTGAAATAACCTCAGTAAGTTTTCCTACTGGGAGCAGTTCTCTCTGCTAACCAGATTTTGAAAATATTTGTTCAAAACTGTATCACTAATCAAATGGACAGTTCTGTGGCTCTCCTAACTGTGAGAAGCCATACAGATTTGAAACTACTTCTACAATTCCAACGTGAAGAAATACAGGATGTATGTTGTCAGTGCTTTTTTGAGTCAGTATCCTGGAAACTGCACCTTCCCTCCATGCCCATGAATGGATTCGAATTACCTTTACCGTCCTCAAGGTTATATATTAAATATATCCTGCCTGCTTTCTTGAAAGACAAGATACAAAAATACAAAGAGACCGTGCTGCTAGAGTAAGTTCATGCAGTCCATTTATTTTTTAACTGCTCAGCAATTAGTTCCCACAACTAAAGCTCTTGTCTTACAAGCTTTTTACATATGGAGCCAAAAAATACTGAATATACAACTAGAATTTGTCAGCTGTTTCTTGCCTGAGAACTTACCCGTTTCAATGAATGTAGTTAGCAACTGTGTTAATTGTTGATACAAAAAGGGAAAACCAGTAACAAACAATCAGCACTCGGATATTACCAAGGGTTCTGAGTAGAGAGATTCTTATGGAATTTCCCTGAAATTAACCAAACTTAGCACAGATACAAACTTCTGGCTACTGAGTTCTCCTTGCTGAATCATAATTTAAATATCAAAGTCAAAAACTGAAATTTATTTGGAACCAATTTTGTACTACCAGGAATATTTACCAACACAGTGTATGATAACCATGTTATCATACACTTGGTTCTCTGACAACATGACAAACAAAAATGCAAGATGCAGATATACACATAATTTAAAAGTTACCAAAACAGAAATATTGTAAAGATGTATTCATTCATGACTTTACCTCAACTTTGCATTTAGAACTAGGCTCTAATTTTTCTAACTAAACTAATGAGTTTTTTTCTAGGTCAAAGGGAGAGCACAGAGGTCTGTATATTCAATTATACCTAACTTTAGATGGCAATGCTTGTGCAACTCACAGCACTGCACTGACCAGCAGCAGCCTGGATGCTCAGACTAAATTTTATTCAACCTTTGCTTTAAGAAATGAACATTGAACAGAAAAAACCTTACAGTGAGAGTTCTTAGGAATGTTCTCTGCAACCAACAAAAACATACAGGTCAGGACACAAACCAAGGGATTTCTAAGAACTGTACCAATCATGTTCTGTAATCCAAGTTCACTTTAGCAGGTTTCAGTGCACTACTGGCAGGCTCTTGAGGTGCTGCACTTTACTCTCAGTGTGAAAACACTGTTTAAATCCTCTCAGTGACTGGGGAAAGAAATGCTTAAGGTGATACTCAGCAATCCTGACCCAGATTCCTGGAGCACCTGCTCTTCTCAGCTTTGGAATTCCTGAGATTCCTACAGAAATCCTCCCTCACACACAGGGCTGGAGCTCCCCAGCTCAGCTCTCAGAACCACCTGAGGTACAAAAAGTGGGAAACGCCTTCTCTTTGCAGGTACCCCTCTGGACAGAGGCTGCCTCTGCTGCCAGCAGGGAACAGCAGCAGGGCTGGCTGAACTGAGGGAGAATCTCTGGAAATGGCTGGTAAGGCCAGGCTACAACATCTGACAAATTTAGAGTGCATGGAAGATGAGGGACCACAAGCACATTCTGTGAAAGTTCTTTTGAACTCTTTCTGGTGAAATGGACATGGATCTTGGGAGCAACTCCTCCTTTCCCCTCCAGTCATGGGCCAGAGATTGTTCTGATAAGCAATGTGTTTCTCCTTATTCATGAAAAGTCTAAGTAGCAGCAAAAGTGCTTCTCTGACCATGCAGAAAAACACCTGCTCAGTGAGACTGGATCACAGGCAGCTGGTTATAAACATTGACTAAAGAGCCACACAAATTCTTGTACTCCACAGAAAAACACCTGCAAAGAAGAAAATACCCGTTTTTCTAGACAAAAATCGCCAATTTTCAAAACTACAACTTTTTACACCTTTTGGTTCCATCTGGCAAAAACTGCTTCTACTTATCATCAGTGACAATTCAATGTCAAAGTGCAAGAAAATGTGAAGTCATGATGAGGATTTGAGAGTTAGCAAGAGGTGAAGTGACTGAGGATGAACACAAAAAGTGCTGTGAAATAAAGGTAAGATTGATAAAGACAAGAATGACATTGAAAAGGAATGTAGCCACAGTGAAAACTGAAATGGAATGAGATGTTGAAAGGAAACAGGGATCCTTAAAGTGAACATAAAAGGTAGAAATAGTGACGGGTCCCAAATTCTATGCAAACATTTAGCTCTCCTCCACAAAAATTTATAGTTTAAATTATTGAACTTAAGAGACTTAATTTTCTCACCTACCATCTAGAAGGACACATTGTCATTATGGCAAACACACTGTTGTGAAGTTGCTCAACACTGTCTTGCTAAAACAATATTTAACCCTTTATTCTAAGAATCTGTTCAATAGCCTCACTAACAAAACTATTAACTAAAGAAATGTAATGGATCATTTTCATTCTTTTGAGAGGTAAGAAGTATTTTCCAGCCCTTGTCTTCAGCGTTAACAGGATCAGACCCAATTCAAAGAATCTAACAACTTCTTATCGCACAAGAACAAATATTTCTATAAGTCATGCAGAAACAATTGTTTGTAAAGAAGACCATGACCTCTGCTTAAGATATTTGACTATTTTTTATTCCAGAAAGAGGCCAAAAAAAAATTATTATATTTATATATAAATACTGTAAATTCACAGTTTATATGAACTTACCTTTGCGTATTAAAACACAAAATAATTGTCTACAATTAAAATCAAACACCATGACATTGCAATAATAGGTTGATACAAAACACTGAATGCAGTGCAATGTGTAGCATTCATATTCTTCTGACAAATATTTTCACAAGCAGCCTTTTTTGACACATGAGCCACACAATTTCACATGGGGATGCTGTCGTAGCATTTACAAGTTTAGTAAAGCTAAGGATTTACATAAACAATTAGAGGAGTTGGGGAAGCAGGATGGCATGTGTCCAGCACACTCCATGAGAGTGCCTGTTGGTTGTTTTGCTAAGGCAAAAGCTTAAGAACTAAGGGTTTGCAAAGCAGATTCAGCAGACAGGAGCCAGAAACGGTGGGTATTTTGGCGCATGCTTGGATCAGGTGACAGTACAGACTGAAAACTATGGCAGCTCACTGAAATGGTTACAGAAAGTAATGGCCCTGGATTCTAGGTGGAAGCAAAAAGGCAAGCATACAGAGCACTCAGTCACAAGCTTTTCTAGCAAATGTACCGAGTAGTTTGGACCAAGGGTTCTCTACAACTCTAAGCAGAAAGGTTTGCAGGAAATTCCACTGCTAATTACGTCCCCTTTGAGGGAAACCAAAGGCTTAATACTAAACTTACTTTAATAAAATGTTTCCAAATTGGCAGGATATTTATAACCAAGTGGAAGCAAAGCATGCTGTTTCTATGGTTGAGGACTTGAGAAACAATGCTGTCAAAAGTACAGCATTCTATAAAAATCGTGAAGAACTCAAGCCTCCTTCAACTGAAACTTGTCAAACTGATTTTATTCAGCAGTTTTATAAGACACAAACAGAACTTCTGTACCTGGAATGTTCTTTGAGTTAGCTCTATCCACCAGCAGGTCACCCATCTCCTTTAGAATACAAGGTTGAGCTGCACTATCCAGGGGGCAATATCCTGTATGAATTGTTCACCTAGACACTATCACTTTCTCATTCATAAGAAGCAACACCTTTCCCAAGTTATTTGCTAGAGGGTCACGTGTACAGGTTCTTTCAAGATTTAGCCAGAAGATGCATTTTGATAGTCCATATAGATTTTTTGAAACTGGAGACAGATTAAGGAGAATGGCCTCTTGATGACACAGTTCACACCAAGAGTTGCTGTATCCTTAAAGCTGAATCCTTAGACAATCTGAGGAAATTACTCCAAAGTACAGACTGTCTGATTCACTTCAACCAGTTTTACGCTGCATAATTCAGTAAATATCTACATGTAGAAGGCAATACTCTGACAGGAGGACAATCATCCAAGGAAAATTTTCATGATCTATAAATGACTCATTGTTCTGTTGTTTCAAAAATGGCAATGGAGGTCAATATCTTTCAAATTCAATCTTTGAATCTTTCATTAGGCAAAGCCATTATCCACACATTCAATATTCCCTTATTTTTACATCTTCTTAATTAAAAACCTACTAACAGCTTATACAGAAAGATGTGTGGTATGCTTGTGTAGGTTTGGCTAGCTGGGTTTTTTAACAGACACCTTTGTTAGGTTTATAAGCAACCTTCCCTGGACCTTGAAGTTTTATTTAATCCTTTCTGGTTATCCTATTAACATTGACATTACCAATTTTCTAAAATATTTAGCAACTAAATAACTGTACAGAAACACAAATGCTCTGATCTGTAACGATTAACATAAAATTCAGGTAGCAAATAATTAAAGCTACAACAGACTAACCTAAAACTTCAAAAAAGTTTTCAAGCCACTCCTTGTTTAGAAATACTACTCCCTATATTAATCTGTAAGACCAGAAGATGTACAAATGAGAACTTTGTGACAGCGAGTGAAGGAAGTAGATTGTAGGGATATATCACAGGAAAACTAGGATACACTAAACTAGCAGGAAACAGTGTAACCACACCCAAAGGGAACAGGCACACTTACTCTGTTTACCAAGTTAAACCCCACATAAAACATCCAGCCTGCCAAATGTTACTGACAGCCAGAGCTCTCTGCCAGGTGAGTTAGAGATCAGCACACACCTCACCTCCTCAGCCACACTGCTGAGGGAGCAAAACGAGACTCGAAAGCTGAAGGAATTCTTCAATTACTCAGGAGACTTTTTTAAGAATACTTAGATTAAACTGCATTTACAGGATGAGATGTTGGCTGGCTGATTAAACCAAACCCTTTCATCTGCAGGGCAGTTTTCCACTGGGTCAGTCAGGCCACATCACTACATGAGCAGCAAGTCTCCAAGAGAAACCATACAGAAAATTCCATATATCATTCCTTCAATGGCAGCTCACTGTTGAGGAGTGATAGCTTTAATCCCAAAATATACTCCAAGATGGAGAAGCAGAAGGGTTGTTCCCCTTATGGCTTAATACAGTCACAAGAGTGGCTGTAACTTTTAATTGTAGATAAAAGTCTGATAGGAAGAGCACAAGCTGAAAAAAGTGTAATCTAAAAAAAAAATCTTGTAATAATGTAAAAGCAGCAGTAATAATTTAGTGCAGAGCTAAAAGAAACAACCATGTGATACAACCTAAATTAAATGAAAAATATAATGTCAAAATAGAAGGTATTTGAAGAAAAAAATTCAGAATCTATTAAAAATTAAACATATATTAAAAATCAAAACAGTTAAAAATCAAGGTTTAAATTGCATCATACTTAGGATTATAAAAGCTCAAAAATACTGCCCAGAAATTAGAAAACATTAGATATAGGAAATAAATTTGCCTCTGGAAAATCATTTCCATGCATAAATATATGCCTTTGTTACTTCAGCTTTTAGTGATTATTTCAGTCATTCATCCTAGAATGGTGACTCAGCAGGTAATAAAGAAACTACTTATTCTATTTTGTGTCTCTGTTGCTTTGTCAGCTTGGCACAATAAATACAACCTATTTTAAAACACGAGCAATCTTCAAAGAGAAGCTTGAAATGACTACAAAAAGGAGCTGTTACCCAGAGCTGGGGACACTGTGCTGGAGCAAGGCAGGCCTTTCTAAATCCCATTTTATCTGATTTACTGCTGCAGGAAGGGGATGCCATTAGCTGGTATGCAGTGACGCTGTCTCTGAATTTCCTACTCCTTGTCTGCACTTCTCAGGAATGCAGAACCTCTGCATTCAATATTTCTGTGCACTCACAGCTGTTTATTCTGTCTTAAGACAAACTAGGCAGAGACACTTCTTTGAACTTCTGGATCCAAGGAGACTTAAAAAGCAAATTTCCTGTGCCTCACATTTATTATCCATCAGCATCTATCAGTTATTCCTGTAATCCTGTTACAGTCAGCAAGGTGCTGGTTCAGGCAGAATCATTCTGGTTTTCTTCTACAATAATACACTTGGAGGCAGGCAGATAGTTCTACAACTGTATGTTTGCAACCACAGAAGCAAATACAAGAAGGCTGAAAAAACTCAATGCAATCCATGAAGGACATCTTATGAAGACCATAGTTTTAGCCCAGCCCTGCATTTTGAAATTAGGACAAGTTATGTGCAAAAATACAATTTTTGCCAGACCAAGGTTCTCTCTCTTGTGTACTATCAATTCAAAACCAAAGTGTATTTGTGCAATAAGAAATGGCTTTTTTTGAGCACTTGTGCAAAGAAAAGTTTCTATTGGATTTCACACCGTTAGCCAGAATTTAGGGAGAGTTTTAAAGCAGTATGAACAGATGAAATAGCATTACTTAGGTAGGCAAAGAATTCTAAACAAGGATTTGAAATGCCAAGTTTATTTAGGAATCTCTAACAGAACATCTGAATACTGTTCTGTGCTCAGTGACAGTGACCACCTTTTCTTCAGTTACATAAATATCTACTTAGAACTCTCAAAAAAAAAAAGTACAGTCCCAATGAAAATTATTTCATTACCATAAGGGTGTGTCTGCTTCTGGAAATCATATTCAAACACCACTCATATTAACCATAGAAATTACTTGGGAATATTCACTCCTCGGGAAAGGCTGCAGAAAACTGGAGTCAATTATTACTGGAGTCAATTATTATCACATCCCTCATTGTTTTCAGAAAAAGCCTCTGACAACTGCTTTAACCTCCCATTTTCATTCAACACATACTGATGGGCAAGAAGCCAACCTGGAAATTCTCAAAGAAAAGGCAAGAGGTCAACCTCAAAATGCTGGGGCTTTTACTACTTGATCTGAAGGATAACCACATCAGACACCAACAGGCACATTCTGACATTTCCTACTGTGCTCCTACAACTGGGCCACACTTACACCCAGAAAGCAGCTTGAAATGTCATTTGCACATTCTCTGTATTTCTGTGGAAGAAAAACATTCAGTTACAGAAACAAAACACAGCCAAGCTTTGCTCTTGCATTTCCTCTATGCAAAACTAACTCTGGAGAATTTCACACTCCAACAACAAGACTGGATATCACACAGGGAGCTCAGGAGATGCTTAGGAAGTTTTTATCAGTCTTTTATCTTTCCATATTTCTGACTGCTGGAGCTGAAGATGCACTGCTGGAACAGCTTCCTAATGAGGAGTTTAAAATTCAATTATGTGAGTAATTATATATTGGTGCTGTGAAACAGCCATATGGAAAAGCAGCCTCTATACAGCAAGTTCTTGCACTGCCTAACTTTGTGCTCTGTGTTTAACCTCAGTGCCAAACCTTTAACAAAGATCAGCCTCCTGGATTGAGGATTCCTTGCACGTTTTTATACTTGGAGTTCATTCTTTCCCAGAGACAGCACCAGAAGCTAGCTATCTTCCACTGCATTATGTGCCCTCTTTTCTATCAATTTTTGCTCAACTCCCTACTTTCATTTTGCAATTTCATCTTCATATCCACCTTCTTGTATTTTATAAACATTTAAACAATTCTTCATTGAACTATATGCAATTCCCAGATATTTAAGCAGCTTCTTTTCCATTCATGAAATAGTCAGTCTTTACTTCCATGTCTGATTTTCAAGCACCTTCAAATCTCTGATGTTTCCCTACCAGTGGATGCTCCCTGTTGTACTTTACATACAATTAAATTCCTGGCAAGACACAAAAAAAAAAAAAAAAAAGGCAATATCCTTCTGCACCACACAGTTACTAAGCAAGCTGAAATGAAGCCTGAACGTTTTCCAAAAGTAAAATAATTTTAGCCCACTTATGGTTGTGATTACATTCTGTGTCCAGCAGCACACCTAGCACTGCAAAGGCCCCATGCATGCTTCCAGAACAGGAGTGCACCCTGCTCAGGCCCAAAGCAGCAGGGTTAACCAGCTCTCTACACACCTACTGACACACCAAGGCTGCAGAACACAGCGAGCTCTCAGGAGGGATTAACTCTACAGTTACTCTTTGGTTTACACCTCTCCACTCCAACCAACACCTCTAGGTAAAAAGCACCTCTGGGGAAAATGTTTTATATACACATAAATGCACAGTCATTTCCCTGTAATCTCTAAAAAATTTAGACAACAGTTTTGGATATACCATCAAGAAATGAATTCCTGACTTGCACTTCGCTTCCTAATTTGACATTGTGGATCACTTTCTAGTCTAGTTCAAAGCATGTTTAGTGTCGGTACATAAACTCATTTACTCCATTATTCTAATAAAATTCTTTCAATAAAAACATCCACTGAAACTGGAAAAGCAACAATGAATTCCAACTTTTCAAGGTCATACACAGTACACAAAATTTTTGACACATTTTTAACACTTTGGATCAGACCATGCCATACCAGTCACAGACCCGAGAATTTCATAATAGTCTTTTCATACTGAAAGCTAATTTTAAAAGATTATCACTTTAGAACAAGCACAGAAAACCAACAAAGTCAGAAAAGCTCACAATCACAATATTAAAGGATGCTTACTGTAAAAGAAACAGCAAAAATGAGCCAATAGTTTTGAGCTCTCCCTATTTTTTAAAAATTTGCAGACTGAAAAATGTCTGATTTTTAATAACTGCACATTCAAACTGAGTTTTAGAGCATGACACAGAGCTGCATGGCAAGAGTGAATTATCAAGAAGGAAGGTTTCTGGGGGAAGCAAGCCCTCAGAGGTCAGCTGTGTACCTTTTCATGGTGCCAGCTTCACAAACATCAAAGCCTGACAAGGCCACTGGCTGGGATGTTCTATGCAGGGAAGTTATGCCTGCCTCTCTTGCACAGCATGTCATCCTTCCACAGGGAAAACATGACAGAGCAGTCTTTGCTGCATCTAGACTGCACCAACTCATCCATGACTTCTACAGCTGTATGAGGAAGTTACACACTTTGATTACTAAAACTGCACAAAAAAAAAGAACACTGGGGCTTTTTTCAGGCTGGGTAATGAAGTGATTAAAAAGTGATTCAAATAATTATGTTTTAAGTCCTGTAACTGGCTGCATTTTACAATTCAAGATTTATGAACCAACATATTCTGGGCTACATACTACTCTTCTCTTTAAACTGATAGTTATCTTTTTCTCTTGGATAATTTTTATATCTATTATTATCTATAATACAACTATTATTTTAGAGCTAGTATTAAGAACAAACACACTCATTGATTTCCTGAAATTAACAGGAGGAAAGCTTTTGTTAAAGAAAGTGCAAGCCCAGGCAAAACAACAAACTAACCAACAGTTAGTTTTGACCCAAATCGAACCAATAGGCCAAAATAAACACCCAAAACCCACTACATAAAAACCCCAAACCAAACAAACAAAATAAAATAACACCTGACATGATCCCAACTGTGTAAGGAAGAACCCATTCTCTTAGCCTAAATTACTTCCTTCATGGATGCTGAGCTGAAAGTGGCTACTAAATAAACATCTGAACATTCAGCTTTCCAGATTGATATTAAATTATTCTTAGCAATACTATTTTATACTAAAGCAATGTTTTGTAATTTTAAAGAGAGTCTTTAGCAACATGAAAACGTGACATTTAGGCATTTGATGATTAAACATATTTAAATTTGAAGCATTAACCTAAACATGCTAGAGCATTTCTAATAACTTCACTGAGCTGCCATAATTTCTGTCAGCATATGTAGTACTGAATGACTAATAAAATACCTGAATTGAAACTATTCCAGTCTAGCAGTTTGTATGATCTTGTGTTACCCATAATTCCGACAAAGGCTGAGTTCAAAACAGCAAATTAGTAGATCAGTTATAGCAGCAGAATAGTGAAAAAACTACCAACAAGAACACAATTGACAACACCACTCCACAGGAACTGGAAAGACACAGACAGCAGAGTTAATAAGAGGCTGAAATAGAAAGGGAAAAAGGAGCATGCTATAGCAATCTGGCACTAGGTGACTAAGTGGAAAACCGGCAGTTTTGTCCTACTGGCACATTCTTAATCCACCTGCAAATGTTCTCTTCCATGTTTTCCTGATTCATGAATCTCCCAGTTTATTTGCTTCCTTTAATATTTTACAGACTTGTTTGACTCAAATGCTTCATGATCATAACTGTATCAGATTTTTTTTTCACTCCTCCACCTTCCCTCCCACAGCCACGTGCTTTCATTCCCCCTTTTTTTCCCACTATTTTGCAATGTGAGTTCCAAGGATCATGCATTTTACAGTCACTTGTCAGGAGCAATCTGCAAGTCTCACAGAAACACTGCAGCTCTGCAAACACACATCTCTTCTTGCCTTATGGCTTATACTGCTTCCAGTCAGCTGGTAAAAAGGAGGGAGGGGGTAATGCAAGAAATTAGTTTTTAAATCTTCTGAGCAGAATTAATTTTTTTTTTTACATTCTTACATCTATCACACAGTAAATTTTGCACATAAGAGACCTGTATCAGAAATCCGTTGAAAACAGAGAATCCTAAAATAGTTTTGTGGCAAAGAAAGACTCACATATTAATTATACTTTGACATTTCTTTTAATCTTCTCTTCACTGTGTAAATAGATCTTAGAATAGGAAAACAAAAGAGCAACATTGTGTACTAAAATACTTGAAAAGTAGGAGGATCTAATGCAGATTAAGTCTTGGATTTAATTTCATGTTGCCAGTTTACTGAACATTTACATCACCAACAATCTGATTTACCCGCCTGGAGAATTGCTTGCCTTGGGCCATAGGAAGAAAAGGAAAAGATTCAGTTTTTCGTACTTGTTAATGTATTTGTATATGTATTTGCATAGACTTCCTTTTATTACTCCTGACTAGTGCATGCATAATCACTACTGGTGCTATTTTTACTCTGCTCTGCATTTTTAAGTGCACTGTCAAGTCCAACTTTTTGAAAAGCATTCCTCATCTGGTCTCAGCAAGTAAACCAACCAAGTCTTCAGAGGCAAAAGTCACTCAAAGAACTAGGACATGCAAAGCACACGTGTTCTCGTGCTGGGGTTCCCACAAAAACAATAAATAAAAATCTTCAAGTACTGTTCAGTAAAGGTTTCTAAGAACAGAAACAAAGCTGTAAAGGTTAAAAACCATGTTGTGAGCTGTAGCCATTAGTCCTTAAAGATTTCAAGGAGCTGAAAATGGGAAAACATTCATAGTTAAGATCAAGCATTTAATCTCATTTTTGTTTGAATGGAAAAACTTGCATCAAGTTTTAATCACAAAAAGCGGCAAAAAATTAATTAACCCCTCAATAATTCAAAGCTAGTTTTCAGTGCAAAGTTACTGATTCAAAGCATTTTTATTACAACTTTAACTTGCTGGAACATTTCTCACTAAAACCACGACCTTGGAGTAAGTCATTCCCCAGGCCCCAGTGGCTCTCTGCAATGCACTGCTTGGGCTGTGTGCTGCTGCAACGGATCTGTCTGTCCCCAGGTGTCACCAAGCCTGCAGGGCAGGCCCGTGCCAGGCGTTCCCGTGCCAGGCAGGTATCCCCGTGTTCCCATGTTCCCGTGGCAGGCCCCGTTCCCGTGCCGACCTACCGGGATTGTGGATGCGATCCAGGAGCTTCACGGAGCGCGCGCTCACAACGCCCCCAACGTGGACCAGAAAGCCTGGTGGGAAGGTGGTCAGGGTGAAAAACGGGAATTCCTGTGGGCAGGAAGAACAAGCATTACAGGGCTGCTGCCGCAGCCGTGCCCAGTGCAGGACACGTGCACCGAGCTCTCCCTTCCCTGAACAGGAGCGAGGCAGCTCCGGGGCCAGAGGAGCCCCCCAGCCCCTGAGCACTGCAGAGCCACGCGTCCCCACAAACCCCCTGGATCAGGAAAGCACAGCTTCTGCACACTGAAAGGATACTTTTCCCCCACAGAGCTGTTTCTCAGCACAACAGTGATAAATAATCAAAACTTTAGATATTTAGAGATGAACAACATCTCTATTGAACCACTTTTACCGTGGCTGCTAGACACCAGAATTCTTCTTTCATTAGCTGATAAAAAATAAAATTTCTCCACTTTTAGGTGTTCTTGTTACAAGTGACTGCAGTTTGATTCTGAAGCACAGGGTGAAACAAACTGTAGTCTTGCAAGAATGAGGACAGTCTTACTACAGGAAAACACACCTCAAAAATATCAAAGGACTGCTCTGCTCATAAGCTCTAAAAATAACAAGTAAGTATACCTCTTTTAAAATGAAACACAACAAGTGTACTTAAACACAAGTTTAAGCACAAGTTTTTAAACAAAGATTCACTTCCAGTTCATAAGTAAAATGAAGAGTTAACTTTCAGTAACTACTCCAGCTTTTCATTCATAAAAGGGGCAAAGTAAGTAATTATGGCAATTTTTCAGGACACATATGATGAAATAAAAGTCTTATTCAAAGAAGCTGAGCCCAAACCTAGTTTTTAATTGCTCCAGAGACATTCTGTGATATGTCTAATATATACATAATAGCACACTTATGGGGGAAAGGCAATAATTCAAGTTCAGCAATTCTAAATGCAGAAAGCAAAAAAAGATGAAAAATCATGCAATCATGTTTTGTCTAATCATAACTAATTCAATGGAACAAATAAACTCCATATTTTTATATGAGAGAAAGTACAGGATAGATTCCTTTCTCACATACTTGGAAAGAGTACAATTCAACCAAGCTTCTCCCTGCACAGCACACACGCTGCAGATTCAGTGAGGCTCAGATTGTTCCAGCAATACATGGCATGAAAAGCCATCTTACAGTAAAGCCCAATGTAAGTTTAAAAATTAATACTTGAGGATTCTTGCCACCCTTCTTACAGAAACTCTGAGAACTTTAAAAGTGTCCTACAAACTTCAAGTTCCCTGGATTTTCATTTGGCTTAAACCTTCAAAATTAAGAGGCAAGCTTTGAAATCAGCAACCATAGCATCAATAACCAGAAGAAAAACAATCCCAAAAGCTAAACCCTGCAGTTTTGCCTTAAGATGCAATTAATAAGCAGGAAGATTTCAGTCCAGGACTCTGCCAGCCTGCTTGACTGATGGGTCTCCAGGAGCAGAGATGGATTCTAGAGAGGGATACAGTGAAGATTCCCCCAGGAGGTTCTAACAGATTGCAAAGTGCCTTGCAAGTTATCAGAATAGTCAAAATACTCAAAATACTTGCTTTTCCAGGACTGCAGAAATGAATAAAGGAGTTTTCTGAATGTGCCACCTCTATGAAATTCCACTAAGCCTTTACTACATTTACATTCTATGTATACACACTCACATTTACACCAGGCTGAAGCAAAGTTAACAATGCTCCATGCTCAAAAGCTTGAGCAAATCCAATGTTTTTTAATGTACATGGAAATTCAAAAGTTTTTCCACTTTCTGTTCCTTTTCATAACACTGTGTACTGCAAGTAATTTTAACGTGTTCACACTTCTACTTTGCCTGATTCCCTACACTAGAAACCAGGAGTAAAACTTCAAATAACTTGGTTTTATCTCAATAAATACATCAATACTGCCAAGCCTGTATTATGACACATGGTAACATAAGGTGTTCTATCAGAACTTGAGCCACAGACAAATCTGGGTTACAGAATCTCTGAACCATTCTGACACAATTCTGTTAACAATCTCTCGTTCATTCTGACACAGATGGAACTCCATCCACTTATATGAAGACTTTTTTCTTTTTCTATTTAATTTAGAGTTTTTTAAAAATTTGTTATTACATTACTCAAATACAAGTTCCAGCCTCAATTACACGTTGTAGACTGTAGTGTTCAAAATTATAAATCTACAGTTTTTTCAGGGCAAATGGAGATTTCAGGGAAAACGGAGATTTCAGGGAAAACCAGATGCAGTTCCCACATTATAAATCCCCTCTATTACTGCAATTTGCAAAGGACTCCTTTACATCAAGGTGATGCAACCATGAAGTATTTCAGTATATGACAAACCAGGACGATTTCCAAGCTACAACTGAAGATGGACAATCATTTTACCAATACCAATTCACTACTCCACAGTCACTGATTGCACAGGCCATCAAAGAACTTCACTTTAAATCCTTGTAACTACACAGAGATTCTATGAGTAGCTGTGTTTGGGGCAAGTTTGATAAGTTACAATCAAATCCTCAAACACCTGCTCAGTACAAGGAGATTGCTCAAGCACCTGCAGAATGTAAAAACAGGAAGAAACCAGAATTTGTCCAAGTGGAAGTGAGGGACATGAAATACCATTGAGAGCAGCTTTTGTCCACTTCTACAAAAATGTAGGCTAATTTTTTAGGAGCAGAATAACATCAAATTTTCCTACTGATGGACATACAGAATGTTTGTGTTTTTTTTAGTTAAAAACAGACAGGAAGACAGCTGTGCTGCAGTTACTCTTTCTGTCTACAGATGTTCAAGGAACTGCTTACAGTTATTAATGTACAATATAACATGTACGTGACTTTTCCACAGCTGTATTTTCTACAGGTTTATTTTCAGGAAAGAAATTGAGGAATATTACCCTTTTAACCAACTCTGTTCAGTTTGCAGTTAGCGTTATTTAAGTAATAGACCAAAACCAGCTTTTTTTGGTTAAAAAAGCTGTTGAGATATGCAACTAAATGAACTTATTTTAAGGTACCTTAGATTATTCTAGTATATGGTAAAGCTAAGACTCAAAAGAACTATCTGAGCAACCTGGTCTCTGGTCTCATGGAATGTGTCCCTGCCCAAGGCAGGGTGGCTGGAATGAGATGACCATTAAGGTCCCTTAAACTCAAAGTGTTCTGGGATTTTATGATATATCTAATACATGTGAAACTGCACTATATATACTGAATTTATTCTTCCTTTTCCCAAATATGTGTTATCTTAAGTAATCCAGACAAGCAGATGTTTATGTGCACTGTTTATGTATGTCATACTAAAACAGACAAAATAACTTACAGATGTTATTCCTTCCAGTTAACTCAACTTCAAGGTAACACCATAGCAAACCACATCCTACATGACATTTTCAGAAGACAGAATGAACATTTCTTATCAATTAACTGTCCACATGCTTTGCTGCTACATCACAATCGCCATCAATAACAGATTCAACATGCTTCCATCCCATTTTACAATATCTTTTTTCTACTAGACGATACACAGATCTTACCAAAATAATGTTCAAATAATTCAGGCTCTAAAAATATATTAAGGGCTCTTAATTTACTTTTTTTATTGTCTTTAAAAAGTTTCCTAAGGAAATAAAAAGATCAGCCATGGAACGTCTGATCTGCTAGCAAAATCAAAGGTAAACAGAAAAAAGGCTTATTTTAAAGCATTCCATCAGCCAAATTAAAAAATTAAAAGCAAAAAGCCATGGATTTGTATTCACACCTAAATTAAAATGTTAACTAAAATGTATCAACATGCAAAATACACCGATCTAAAAAATGCTCTTAAAAACAACAAATTTAAAAAATTCTGCATGAACAAAATGACAAATGTGCAAAGCCTGACGAACCCCCCGTGTTTCAGCTGCTGCTTTGGCAATGCCCACCAGCAGAAGAAAGGGCTAGCAGAGCCACGCAGAGGTGCCACGTACCCGCCTTGCACAGAACCTGCGGGGCGACGCTCCCTTCGCCACGGCAACAAGAGACAGAAGAGAATCAGGCACTCAGTGCCAGTGCAGCTCCCCACTCACACTGCACACCTGGCTCTGCTCCCAGTGACAAACTGCTCCCATGTCACCAGCTCAGGGAGCCAGAAACTGCAATGAACTTATTTCTGATTTCAAATATACTCCTGTTTCTTCCTTCAAGACCTCATTATCAACATTTTGATCAAACCAGTATATAGCTTATAAAAAAAGTTGCAATTACTCATTTCAAATGTGAACATTTAACTGAAACCTCTATTTTCATCATATAGTCTACTCAGTATAATGACAGATGGATTTTTACTCCAATAGAGGAAAAGTTTAAATCTATAAATGCTTTTTACTGCTTGGCAAGTAGTTCAGGTTCAAGTTCCCAATTAAAGGCTTCCTTCTACTTCATGAAATAGGGCACAAGGTATCAACTCCATTCCCAAAACCTGAAACTTTTCCCAAACCCAAATGGGATTTTCAACTTGTTTAAAGCTATGCCAATGTTTCTGAATTTGGCTTCTGTAAAACCTTTATCGTCACGTCTTTACTCAAGTGTTAAACTTAACATGCATCAGTACCTTTCAGAGACCACACAACAGTAATTTCTCCTGTAACTTCTTAGTACCACTGGAATTATTTGAGTGCTGTGCACAGTTAATTGCTCTACTTTTCCCAGTCCTCTAGTAATACATTAATATTTAAATAATTTCTGCATAAAAGGGCCATTAAACAGTCAACACTTGTAGTAAGTTCAGACCTAAAATTACATATTTTCAAACAGAAAGTAACAGCAAACATGAACTTACTACAATAGAAATTTTCACTTCAGTAGACCAGAAATTAAAGTATAAAATGCCTTACCCTTTGTTCCAGAGCTGACTGAGTCTGTTGTCTTAAAAGAGTTTTAAATGGCCCCCCTTCTTTTCCAGCACTCCCACTGCCCATTCCTGAAGAACATCAGTACAAATGACATTCAAAGAAACATACATTATAATTTGTAATCAAAGGGTGATTTCAAAATAGATAAAAATGAGCCATTGAAAACAGTCAAATTATCCCCATCAATTTAATTTTTAAGAAAAAAGCATCAAAATTTAATTTTGGTTTGAGGGTTGCTCTAGGTTTTCCTTTTCACACAACTAGCAGTGATTTTACAGTATTTGAACAACCCCCCTGATCTAAGATTTCTTCCTGCTGTCAACCTAAATTAAAATCAACTTTAAAATATAAAAACTTAAAGATGTGGATTTAAAATTCCTTCTTATGACATTTTTTAAAAATTCTTATGACTTTTTTGCCTATGATTTAAATAGAGACCTAATTTTCACATTAAGTTCTTATATAATCAGATTATTTGCCTCTATCAAAAAGAGTCCCTCTTTCAGACTACTCTATAGTTGTGTATCTCTCACTAATATTATTACAATATTTTTATTTAACAGAAGTAATAAAAACCTGGTTTTCAGAGAGTTTCAGGTAACTAAACCACCTTTCCTAACTACAAGTAGGAAGAGACTGTACACATAATTACAGCAGCAGTTACATAATGCATGATTAGGAACAAGAAGAAAGTACAAAGGCAATGCATATCCTTTAATTTTAATATAAGCTCTGAAAAAATTTAACAATTGTTTTACACTAAGAAATACTCATCTGATTCATTCAAATAAGCTAGGGGCTACTGCTGCTCAGCATTTAAAACTACACTTATTTGATGACTATATTGGCACACACATAACCTGCAGATTATCCGTAGATGAACACGGGATAAACTCCAATTTTGCACAATACGGTAATGCTCTCTTTCCTCCTTTCAGAGTTCCAGCTCCAGCCTCCCCTGCCCCCAGGTTTGTGCAGAGGAAGCAGATCAGGTCCTGGCTAGCAGGACGTGTTCCTGCAAGAGGTGCTGAGCTGCAGGTTATGTGTCTGACAGAGAGCTAGGGCTCTGTGCTTGCACAGCCCTGCAGCAAACACACGCCAAGGTCGTGCTTCTCCTAAAGCAAACACAGTGCTAGTGCTTGGCTTGGTCATGCCTAAAACACATCATCATTGCCATTCCTTATGTCTCAATCTGACAAAGCAAAACAAAGCCCCTAAGCAGCAGAGGAAAGCAGAGCGTAAAGAACAAAGCAGGATGAAATGCAAACACCACAGTGCAAAGAGTTAGAAATGAAGCCAAGATTTGCTTTTCCAGAATTTGTAACTAACTCAACGTAGTAATTCCTTGCTAGTCTTTTATTTCTGCTCAAGAATCTGGTAAGGACGAACAAGAGTGTAAATATACATTGAAGTGCAGTTATTTCTTTTTACCAGACTGGGAGATCTAGAAATAATACCAGACTTAATAATGTATGTAAATTCATTCCTAAATTCATTCATTCATTTTCAAGAGTTACTAAGCTACCATTACCAAGTAATTAGATATAAAACCACTACAACTTTCAATGAGTATTTTTAGCTGTTCTTGGATAAGGAAACAAAACTATTAGTATCTGTATAGTCCCATTAAACAAGATTAAATTGCTTTTACTATTTAGCATTGATTCTAAACATCACTGTCAGGGACTATACAAGACTAAATACAGACAAACATAGCATAAATATTACACATGAAACAAACTCAAAAAATACAAACTAACTAAAAGAGTTTCTACAAAAAAGCGAAGTAATATCAACAACGATTTAATTGAAATCTTTAAAAATAATCCATGTCAGTAAAATGAAAAAGTGGACAGTAAAAATAAAAAGCATGGGCTTTGTTTAAAAGGTTAAATTAAAAAGCAGAGTTGGTAGCATCTGACAACCATTATTTCAGCAAATTATGAATGAATTCACAAGCAAGTGCAATGAGCATTTGCTCCAAGCAAAATGCAGGAGCAACAACATGAATGAATGGGATCACAAATAAAGTGAATTATTTCAGTCCAATTAGCAAAGGATATTTTTCAAGGTAAAGAAGTAATTCTGTAGCATATATGACATTGTTTCCAATCCTCTAAGAAGTTCTGAAGGTGTTTCAAGCTTCTGGGGCAGAGGTGAGAGATGGAATGCATAGTCATGTAGCCAGCAGTTTTCAGAGGCTAACTGAGCAAACCCAGGGTTATAGAAGCATCTGTGTGTTAATCAAATAACATTTCCTCAAAAGTTTGTTTAAAAGGCCATAATAGATAGATCCTACCAGAAGCAGCCAGAAGCAGCTCTTCAGTGAAAGAAACACTTTTCCTCAGAACAACTGGGCTGACATGGCTAGAGTGTAGAGGTTTAATGCTAGAGCCCGAGAGGAGGAGACAGGACTTTTTAAGATGTGGGGAATCACAAGAGAGTGTAGGGGAGCTGGGAAACAGGAAAATCCTAGGTCCCTGTGGGGAAGGTGCTGTGGAGGAAAGTAATAGAGACAAAGATGTAGATTCAGAAGATGACTAAAGAAATGGACAAAAGAAATCAAAATGAAGCATTTTTGTTTTCTCTAAATGAATCAACACTTACTGCAAATTATTCCTTGACATACAAAGAAACAGAATGACAATACAACTCCACAATGTACATGAGAAGCGTGTTTTTAAAAATCATTACTTGATTAACTTTATTTTGAAATTAATTTTTTAGAGACATGGTAATTAAACATTTTAAATGTCAATCAAAATTTGATAGCAAATAGCACGGAGTAAAACCCAAACAACGGAGTCTTTGCACACACTTCATCTGACTACTAGCATTATTTTGCTAGAGCAGGTTATTTTCCAAAGAGGTCATACATATATTTTATGATTTTCTAGAGTAATAAATCTTGTAGAATTCTAAGTTCCCATCAAGTAAAGGAGTTCCCATCTTCCCCATTTCCTCCAAACATATGCCATGGCACATCAGAATGTATTATCTGATTAAAAAACACCATGCTTTTTGTCAGCCTGATTCAGTTCATTTGTAGCGGTATAAAATACATCCCTACCCACAGAATTCTAACTCCGAACCCAAATTCAGCAAATGCATTTATAGAGCAGAATGGATAACACAAGCACAACTGTATTTCACAGAAGACATCAAGGTAATATTCTCCAGATTTGGAGCTATTGAAAATTAGATGCTTAAGCAGATCCAAGTTTCAGCCTGCAGTGTTTTGTCACTCATACTGGAAATTGTGGTATCTGCACTGTTTCTCCAGGTTAATCTCCACCTCAGACACATCAGCACACTAACTACCTGGCTGAGAAATAAAGGAGAATATAATATACTGCAGAAATAGCAGAAAATACTTTTTTCACATCAGCCAACCTGAGTAATGGGTGTCTCAAACCTGGTAACATTTGATGTGCCACATGAGAAGTCTGCATTTCTTTAACTGCTAAGATAACCAACTTACACTCTGATATACTTGAACTTGCTAAAAGCCTTGGGAAATGAAAACACTGGTCTAAACATATACAGTAATTGTTAAGAACAACATACTGAATTTAGTATGTTATGGAAGTGTCCTCTGCCTATCATCAAATTTTGGGTAAAAATAAAACAAATTACTCATGAGATGTTGTCCTTTTAATCTATTAAGATTCAAAATTGAGTTTGTCATAGCAAGATACAGCATGTTTAAATGTAACTGGAAAATCCTCTTTGGAGAAGTTTCAGTAGCAGAGTTAAAAGCTGCCAAAAAGGCAGTGCTAATAAGCAAAACTATGCCCACAGTGTGCTTTAATACTAGAAAGATAGCTAAAAAATACCTCTAAATATTTGAAAAATCCCTCCAAATAGGAGGCACCAATGGCAATCTGTTTCAGTTCTGAAGGAACCGACTAAAGACAGGATATATCCACCTCCCTAATCTTGCCAGGAAATACATAAGGCTGCTGCTTTACACCCTTCACATATTCACAGTGAGTTGCCACACGCCCAAATTCACAACACGTATATCTAGAAAGATGACCACTTATGTTACATTTAAATCCTTGACATGACATATTTTCCATGGTAAAATATGATCCAAGGAAACAGGTTTTCAAATATTCAGGAAGCCAAACACCTGAATTTGGGGTGCTCCCAAGTGATAAGCATCCAGTTACATCTGTAGGTCCTTTAAATGAGTGACCACCACAGGTTACCCAGAGGACAGACATCTTGTAAAAAGGACAAAAACTAAAATGTGCTTTTTTTGCTTGCTTGTTTTAAAAATGGGACAGAAGATAGCACTCAGAAAGACAGCTTGCTAACTGCGAATGTTTTTAACACATCTAGGGAATAAACTGCACAAAATATTTATTACAACTCCATTTGGATGCAATATTCAATTTATCTGCTAGGCAAAATTTTTGAAAGGACTTCCATCAAGTAAAGTTGAATCAACTACCTTAATACGCTTAAAATTTGTCTAATTAAATGGAGCCAAGAATGTTCTGAGCTTCAAATACCACAATTTAAAACATTACTTGAAAACCAACCACACTTCTATAAATAATTCTACAAAACACTTTGCCTTATATTAGCAAAATTCACAGCATTGGTCATATAATGAAAAATAAACATATAATAATTCTTTGAGTTTTGCTGACATTATTACTGTGATTCTAAGCACAGACTAAAAAATAAGGAGGGAAGAAAAAATGAGTTGAAGAAATTATGATAAAGCAATGGAAAAATAAAAATGCTTTTTGAAGATGGCTGGATTACTTCTAATGTAATTTAAGCTACTTCAAAAGTGTATACTGTGTATGTAAAGCTATTTCCACACACCAAGAGAATAAAAAGACAGTGGCTGCTACATTTCTAGTTTTGAATTTGCAAAAGGGAGTTCAAAATTAGATAAACGTATGCAGTAAACTTAGGGCACAACACAGCAGGCTTGAAGGCTACATAGTTTTAGTAACACCACCCTTAACATATCGTGGTGAGAAACACACTTCTATGATCTGTGATATGAAATGGAGGAAATAAGGAAAAGGCAGTTACTTAGGACTCCCTTAATGCTCTGAGATGTTTTATTTTGACTTGAATACAGTTGTGTCACAAAAGTAATTTTCATGTTATCCAGGACAGTGGAAATACAGGCAGGATTGAAATTTTGACCCTGCAGAAACCCTTTAGAGCTTGAGGTGTGCTGTGTGAGGTCTCCAATTTTCACATCATTTTGATAACTTTAATGCCAAAAAGCAAAAGGGGTTGAATGAAAATATAAAAAGAGAAACACAAACAAAAAGTGGGTGGAAGTGCCTTACCAGTTTTGGGTGTCAAACTCAAATCTGTGTCAGAAGAAGAGGACTGTCGACTGTAGGACTTGGAAGGTGAAAAGGAATAGGTTTGGTTTTTCAGAGGGGTGGAGGGTCCTGATGAATATGTATTGGGATTGGGATCTTCATTGAAAGGAATCCTGCCAGAAGAAGGTGGAAACATATTCAGTAATCCTGTGCCAAAGGACCTGGCTGACAGCAGCATGATCCAAACACCAGGATGGGACTGGGGCAGGGCCAGCAGCTACTCCTTAGGTGCGAGGCTGGGAATGAGGCCAGAGGCAAAGAAATGCTGTTTTACCCTCTCAGCATCCTACAGACAGATGCTCGTCATCTACAATGAAACAATTAAGCCAAATGAAAGGCATGAGATGTGACAAAAAATTATATATATATGCAAAATAAAAAAAAATTGAAAAGTTTATGGCTTAAAAATCTGGTCAAATACACAATGCTTTGAGTTAGTTTAATAAAGAAAAATGATTTCAAATTATAGCTGTGTTTATACATATTTATACACTTATGTATATACACATATGCATTTTAAGGTAAAAAAAAAATAAATATATGTTTCCTTATCCTATAGCATCAGCAGCATGCCACAGCTAAAAACAGAGCAAAGAGGAGAATCTTTATGGGAACAACTCTATTGACAAACAGTTTATTTATGCACAGCTTGACTTACCTGCTCTCTAAAACCATCTCTTCCACAAATGGCACAGACCCTTCCTAGAACCACTTTAAAACCTACTGCATCTGAATTATGTTTGAAAGCAATTATGAGCTCAAATCAATGTTTCCCAGTTACATCACCTTATCTTTTAGTTAATTTCACAGGAAGCAAGAGAGTGCTAAAGTGAAGAGTGTGGCTTTGTGGAAGAGACTCTGAGGCATCTCCAAGAAACTATCCTGCATTTGCTCGAGCTGCAGCACCCTGGGTGCTTCTTCCCTGGTAACAGCAGGTGTGTCTGTGAGGAAATGAGGGAGGAAAGACGGGCGGTACCTGCCTACCCTGCCTGCCTGCCTGCCCTTGGGAGCACTGTGCCTGTGGGCTGCCTCTCCCCAGCTGTGCAGTGTGAGCAGTCTCGTACCAGTGTAGATGAGAGTGGGAACAGACACAGAGAAGTTCTGAGTGAGCCGTGAGCCAGTAGCAGTGTGAATTGGGCTGTTGTGGGTCGAGCGGCATCCATGGCTCGGCGGGTGAACCAGCGGAGACCTGAGAGAGTTTGCAGCCAAGGCGGAAGAAAAGAAAACAATACATACAAACAGGTTGCAAAGTTATGTTATCAATGACTTCAGGGAGGTTTAGATAGAGGAGATCTCTAAGCAGACTCTAAGAATTCCAATTCCTAGCATGCAAGAGTCCAGATGAAATAAAAGGAGGGAAAGGAACGGCTTAAGCACTTGCTTGTGACTGCATCATTGATTTCTGGCAACAGGCCATCGAGTTAGTAAAGCCAAGAGTAAGAAGAATCAAATTAGTTGATTTTGCTGCCTTAGAGAAACACTTCCATTTTTTGAACTGAGACAATACCCATCACTGACTTGAACGTGGATAATTTGGGAGCTGGAATTTCCACATTTTGCTGCAGAGTGAAAGCCACTGGTTTATTTATGGGTGCTTTTTAAGTTCATAATTACCAGGTCTACCTTATTTGTTTTTAAACACCATGCTGTTGCTCTATGCTGCACTGTATCCTGAAGTTCTTTTAAACTTTAATTTTTTTAAATCAAGACAAGTCAAACAAGCTATGCCATGAAATAGGAAGCAGTAATTTGTAGAAGTCAGCTCATATTTTGCAAAATTTTGCAGAGCAATTGATGCCTGCACAACAAAAATGCCTTATCTCTATTGCAGTGACACAACAGTTCAAGTTAATGAAAATGGCTACTTCAATGAATACATCCAGAAATACAGAATGTAATACACTGCTGGGTGCAGTTTTTCCCTTCCTGTATTGCTCTACCAAACAGAAAATAACTAGTTTATCCATGCAAAAAAGCAACAACAGTTGAAAGAAGACTGCAAGCATATTCCTATTAATTTGTAAGCATATCAAAACACTGCATTCAAACTGTTTGGTGCTGCAGTACATATGACAAAAATCACAAAATTCTAATTCTCATCATTAAAAGATTTCTCTGCAAGTTCACTGTCTAGCTGTTTTGCCACAGTCCTTGTTGGACAACAGTAAAAAGCAAAGCACACAATAAAAGATGCGACCTCTTTGGGGTCATTGTCTAAATCACTGTCTAAATTCAAAATTTATCTTCTCTTATATGCTTATAAACATTTAAACTTGAACCAAAGTTGTATTTGTGAGAGGTCCTCACAAAGATGTTCATTGCACAAACACAGCATCAAAGAGAGCTCATTACAGTTAAACTGGTGGATCACAAGCCAAGGATATGTAGTACTACTGCTACATCAATACAAAGAAAGTCATCGTAAGTAAGAACTACCACTCCAGCTTCCACTGAAATAACTCATCCAATCTAAAACATTTCAGAATTGTGCAATAGAAAACTTATTGCAGACAAATAAAACTACAAAAGAATAACAAATTCTGGGGAAAAAAAGAAATCACACTGGTTATGAAAAACTGAATGAGTATGAAAGGAAGGGAGGTGAAATTTCCCTACAAGCTACTAATTCATACTTACTCCTTCATTTCTTTGGATGGGGAGTTACATGCAGGTAAAAATGCTGATGTGTTACTTAATTTATCCAACGTGCAGGCTGTTCCTATGGCTCTCACTACGAGTCCAGACTCTCCCTCCAAATCAAAACACTGCAAATAACCAACAACAGCGTTTCCTCTCATTTCAAGCACCTTCAAGCCAATCTTCCTTTGCAATTCACCTACAAAACAAAAGGTAAAGAGCTCAAGGTTGCAGTGAACTTCTATTCTCTTTTGTGGTCTTTGACTCTGATATCTTTGACATCTGTATGAATAGGCATGTGCAATTTCTTCATTTACCCATTTATTTAAGAATATTTCAACTTAATTCCTATCTTTTGCCCCTCTGCTGCAAACCAAACACTACCACTCCTATTAACTGCACACAAGGACTGAACAACTGTGACTGTAAGAAACTGGTCTGCCATTGATACTTTTTAGGAGGACATAATAAAAATTGAAAGGTTCTGTGTAGCTGGATTGCCTTGGTAGTAACTAAAGTGGAAAATATCTCTTCTTACAAAAATGAAAGATTTCCAAAATCCTCACTGTCACAAAGGATGGCCTAACAGTCCTAATGTCACTGCTGCTGAGAAATCAAGTGGAATGAAATGGTCAGAGAATCACAGAATTTCCTGAGATGGAAGTGACCCACAAGGACCATTTAAGTCCAACTCCTGGCTCTGGTTTCTGCTGCTTTCTTGAAGTCTGATTCTAAAATTACCAGCATAGGTTACTCTTGTAAACTTCTTAACTGAAACCATGCCTGAACCAGGCTTGAAAAACCCCTATGGTTGAGATGGAGTATGAAAGTTTCTTTTTAACTTAACATACAATGACACAGACCTATGAAAGACCCTGGCTCACCCACAGAAGTTACAGATTTCTTCAAGATTCTTTATGTGTGACCACCAATAACAATATTGCAGTAGCACACATTTTATTACATGAGGTAAAACAGCATTCCTGTGAGGATTTTTGGGTTTTTATCCTCTTATCTATGCCATGAATAAAATCTAGCAGAATACTTTATCCACCTGCACTATTTAAGCAGAGCAAGAATTATACAAATACGGATTCTGTAAACTAATATGGGGGCTATATTAACAAAAATGTCCTCATGTTACTTATGACAACAGTTTATTCCACTTTTTCCCTCACAGCATGCTGGCCTTCCCAATGAAGGTATATCTCTACCATCTTTTATGTTGCCCACTTATTGAAGATCTCATTGAAGATCACCTTCCACCAGCACAGGTAGCTCAGAGCCCCATCCAGCCTGGCCTTGGACTCTTCCAGGGATGGGGCAGCCACAGCTGCTCTGGGCACCCTGTGCCAGGACCTCCCCATCCTCACAGGAAAGGATTTAATCCCAGTATCCCATCCAAACCCACTCTCTGTCAGTGTGAAGCCATTCCCCTTGTCCTGTCTGTCCAGGCCCTTGGGAATAGTCCCTCCCATCTTTCTTGTAGCTCCTTTCAGGCACTGGAAAGCCACCAAGGTCACCCCAAAGTTTCTCTTCTTTAGGCTGAATAATCACAATTCTCCAATTCTTTCCTCATGGGAGATGCCTGAGAAACAATGAACCAAGCCCGATTTAGAGATGGGATGAGTAACATAAGCACTGATGAACACTGTATCTGCCATAGTGCATATTTGTTCACATACTGCAAAAAGTTCAAAGAGGGTGAAGTTCATTACTTGGAGTCAAAATTCTAGTGAGACTCCTCATATGGGTTAAGAGCATCTCGGAAAAAGTTTCACAGGTTTTGACCTTGCTAAAACCAATCGGCAGCAGCATGGCCTCACCAAGAAGTGAGAAAAACCCCAAAAAGCCAGTCACACTGTCCGTGGGTCAGAAATACAGAACAGTCAGTTGCAGAAGGGCTGTGAAGTGAAAGGAATGAGCAGAATGCCCAGCAGAGGGGCAGGGCAGTACCTGACATGAGCGAGATGAGCCTCTGGCGCGCCTCGTTGGACGCGCGCGGCGTGCGGATGCGGTCGATCCACTGGTACTCGGGGTCCTCGTTCACCACCAGCTCCTCCACGAAGCCGTGGATCACCACGGCCCGGTAGCACTTGGGGATGGACGTAGCTGGGACAGACACACAGCAAAGGGGTCAGAGACATGGCTCTGAGCCGAGGACAGCAAGAAAAGCCTACAATTACACATCAGAATGATTTCAGAAGTTTTCCGGACAATTTTCTGTGAAAATGTGACACACCCGGGAAGTTTTGCCCATGAAATCATGGAACCCTGTTAAGATAACTGTCCAGTGTACCAGTTACAGCATGTACCATTGTGAAAACTTCTCACTTGGGCCTCTTTAAAAGGATATGGACCCAAAATAACATCACATGTGTATGCACAGGCACTGAAATGCAACTTATGGACATTAAAAAATCCCATCAGTTATTGACATTGTTTTGAAACATGAACAGTAAAAATGTGTTAAAAACAAAAGCAATTTGTGTCAATGCTGTCTCCACTAGGTTTATGCAATGAACTGGTAAGAGAACGGAGACAGAAGAGGCATAGAAAGGAAAGGAGGGAAAACATTTTTGTCCAAATAAGCTTTTTTCATCTACTTACTGCAAAAAAATTTGACTCCACAGGATGACTGCCTAAATCTATTTAAATCATTGAAGAGATCTACTTTCACCACCACGTTGATCTCCCCACGTATACCTATCAATAAAAAACCATGAAATACCAGAAGTTATAACAATATAACTGCATCAATACAAGACTAGCCCTATAAATGATTAGTAATTAATGCCAGAGGAGCAGGATGCCATAGCCTTGCCTCTCAGATCTGCTGCAGAGACACTGGTTCAGAGGAAACTTCTAGTTCTGCCAAGCCTGTGGGGCTGAAACAATGAAAGCAATGCTCCTCAAATGCCCCTCTGCACCAAAGAGAACTTTATAAAATGGGACTGGGGAAAGAGAAGCCATCAGCCTCTTGATGCTGCAGTGGCCTCTGCTGCAGGAGGTGCTCCCTCTGCTCAATTTCCTCCCTAAAACAATTTCAAAACTGCAGTAAAGCTCCTCTCTGAAGTTCAACCCAAGGAGAAATATTTATGGTTCTTTGTAGAACCACAAAGTGGCACAGGAAGTGTTTGCAGAATACTTTAACTGTGACAAGAAATGTAGAAAAAATAAGGTATTATAGTTCTTCTAGACAATGATTAATTTTCAACTATGATTAAACCTTACTAGAAATGGAATATTTTCTAAGACAGAACCATTCCTTTTTGAATTTTCTTTCCTGTTCTGAGCTTTTCCTTGTTTTTCCCCACCCAGTAACAAAATCATTTCACATATTATACGATCTGACATATTGAGGACTAAACTTCTTGAGGAGTCTGATCTCTCATGTCTTCAGAAGCCTTGATCACATCAGCATATGACACTGAAACAACAGCACTGGATTTGTTGTTCAACTCAGACATTACAGCAATAAAACCAGCTGCATCTCCCTTCCAAAATGCGAACAGAAAGAAGCCTTCAGTTATAACAGAAAATGCCTCAGAGTTATATACTTTTATAAACAATCATGTTGAGGTGAAAGAAAAAAATTTAATACAAACTTATATACATTTTTTATTTATTATTTTTTAAGAAAGTGTCAATTAATGTTTGCCAAGGCTCCAGATAATTGAAATCTAACGCTATGAGCATGAAAATATAAGAATTCCAATTTTACTTAAAAGCTGTGATAAACCAACTTATCTGGAAAAATACAGAGAAATCTAACTCTCTCTAACCTCCCAGCTGTACACATCCTGAAACAAGTGCTTGCATAATTTAGCTCCAGAAGAAAATGTGTGATAGGAAAATGTGCACAGGATAAAAGGTAATTAAAAACACAATATTTTTGCAATATTTCTTAGTATCTCTGTTTGTTATTACTGGTTTAAGTGCAAAAAATACCATGCATCAGTTATGATGGGCATCCGGTGAACGCCATTAATTACTTCCCAACAATGAGTTATAATTAGCTTTGAACATCATTAGGTCATTTAATTCACCCTGAATAATGAACGAGGGGGACAATGGCAGCCACAGAGATGTTCTGCACTAAGGTATCCAAGCAGCAAGTTAATTGCTCTAAACTGACATTGGCTCTCTGAGGCAAAAGGTGTTCCATTAAAATCAAAAGCAAAAATATCATTACCTTTATTTTCTCACACCTTCAAGACATTCTGATGAAATCCACCTAGCAGTGAGAGCACTTACTGCAGGGAAAAGGAATTTCATCCTGTTGAAGATATCTCACATCCTTGTCCCTTCATCTCAATGGAAGTTTATCCCAAATTCCAGGAAGGCACACTTAAGTAACCCCAGCAAAATTACAATTGTTTAGTAAACATGTGGTAATTGGACAAATACGTCTGAGTCTTTTTTTTTTAATCTGAAATTTGCAGTAACTAGTGAAGATTTTTTCCCACTTGTCACAAGTCCTATGGAAGGCATTCTGCCAAGCACCAGTCTTTACTGCCCTGCCAAAAATCTTCTCATGTCAGAAAATAAGGGAAAAAAGCGCCAGGAAAGTAGTTTTCCAACTCCAAAGCTACAGTGATTACAAATTTCTGAAGACAGCTTACAAGATGACACGAAGCAGATGACATTTCAAAGAAGCCTATTATAAATCAGCAAACCTTACCGTGAATGGTATCATAAATTGGAAACCAGCCCGAGATGACCGTGGCTGCCTCGCTGTAGAGCAGAGGGTCGATGTCTATGTACACTTTGCCAATGGCATCATTGGCACTGTACGTGTCGTGATCAAGAACTGTGATCTGGAGAGGCTCGTCCTGGAGCTCCTCATCATCCACCTGGAAAGGAAACATTAACAGAAATCAGTGTTTAAAGATGTGCAGGGGAACACTGCTGAGAAACAAACGCAGAGGAAAGAATCAGTCATGGACAGTGACCTGACACAGATAAACCTGTAATGTCAGCTTCCTAAGCTAAACACTTGGTTTTATTCTTCAGAGACTGGTGAGATCCTGGAAACAGAGCTATCACTGGGAGAAGAACAGAAAAGCACAATTACGGAGATAATTAATCTTAAAATTCCACAATATTTTAAGTCACACTTAGAATATTGTCCACCTATCTCCATAATACACACTAATAGATAAATAAATAAAACAAGGAAGAAAGGAAAAGAAAGAAAATTTAAGATAAAATACTTCAGAGGACTATTATGCTCTGAAGTTAAGATTATGGTGTTGCCATCACTGGTCAGTGGTTTAAAAGCAGATATTTTACACAGCCTGCAGTAAAAGCTTAGTAATTCTACACATGCAATTTCCTAAATGCAATAACCCATCTACAGATAACAACTATTTTCTTTTAGGACTAAGACAGCTATTAACAAATTTTTGTGTTCGGTGTCACAAAGCAAGAATTAAGTTTGCTAACTGCAATGGGATGACTCATCTAAGTGTTTGCAGAATTGTGATATTGCCTTAGAGCACGCTTAATTGAACCAGAACTACACATTCAAGTGTTTCAATAATTAATTTATTCTAAACATAATCCTCATTTTTGAAGTAGTAAAAAAAACGAAAGAAACATGTAAACACTTGTTCAGGGCATAATGTCAAAGGACATCAACAAATTAGATCCTGGAAAGCAACAAGCAATTACAGGAGAATGCTGAGTGTCCTCATTATTACATAAGGAAACGAGAAGAGAAAGTGTCCAACAATTGTCCAAGCTCTTTGTTTTGTCATCTTCACACAGGAATTTTCCGTTTTCTCCTTTGCATTATCTTTGCGACCAAATGTAAGACTTCAAACACCAATTAACTTTCCTTGCTCAAAATGAAAAAACCGCACAAGAATACCTGTACTTTCATATGTATGTATTTATTTACAGATAGCTGTACTGACAAAGGCTAACCCCTGCTGCACTTCCCCACCTTCACTGCAGCACTCTCTTTTCTAGCAGAACAACACTGAAGCTGGATCCAAGCTGGCAAGCTTTTATCTTCACAAACACTCCTGAGAAGCCAGAGACGCCCTCAGCAAACAAGGTCTGCCCGGAGCTGGGTCTGCTGAAAAGGCTTTGTGCATGTAAACACAAACACACTTCAGTGCTCCTGCTCACTCTCTGCTGGAAATGCAATTATTTAATTGAGGCAGCTAAACCAGTGTCTATACAGTTACAGGCAAACTCTCAAAAACACTTACTTCAAATTTGAACCACTCAGAATTCCACTGAGGATTAAGTGATTTGGGATACACGTCTGTCTTAAATGTTGTATTTCCAAATTTCACCTGAAAACACAAACATTCAATTAACAATTACAAATATTAAGAGAAAAAAATTGAAACTCATTTAATTGACATATGCAAATAATTTCAAATACATATTTCAACAAATAATTTTCTTTTCACTGAATGGCTTTTAAATTCAATTTACATATATCAGTATCCATGTCAAGGACATTGCCAATCAATCTCTCTTTCTTCCTGTCATACTACTAAAATTGTTTCTTTTCCTCCTCAGTCATTTGAGAGACAAAAATATCACTTTTATTGGCTATTCAAAGTCACTTTACATACACTCCTTGCCTTCTATAAGGAAAAATATTCTAAGTGTTGATAGTTTATGACCTATTACTCTTCTCTCTAGGATTTCTAAATCAGCTTCATAGACAATTGATGAAATAAATAAAAAACAAACTGGATTTGAGATATACACAGAGAGGACTACTAAAAATTGAATATTTTCCATACTTTCACTGCTTATTGCACCTGTAACCACATAACAACCCACTTCAGCAGTACCCATATGGTCTCTGCAAGCATCTATTTCAGGCTAAGCCCATTTGGGTTCTGTGGGGGCTTCTTGTTTCCTTTTTTAAAGTGAAACTGAATTTCTGTGATGCTCCATACATCAGGAAGCCACACAGCACCACCGAAAAGCCTTTATTTCACTGCAGCTTTCATTTCAAACCATTTCCCAACACCTGAATGCTGCCTGCACCTCATACCAGCTACTTACAAATACTCAAAGTTAGATTTTCAAATTTATTCAAGATTCTTAAGGAAAATAATGACTAGGCAGATAGAAAAGAAATGCTGGAGTTAGAAGTTTTGACAGCTTCTATCTTTTAAAAGGCTAAAGGCATTTTGGAAACTAAATTTAGGCCTGGATTTGAACACTGGGTAGTAGTTCTGCTCAAGACAGCGTTAAGTGAGCACCTCGTACATTTCAATAACAGTGACTATTCTGCACAGGTGCATATCTCCTAACACTCAGGAGATTTCACACGTGCTGAAGTACAGTGAAGTGATGGTAGCACTGGCTGAGCTACCAATTAAACAGCAGGTCTGGCTGCAAAAGCTGCCGGGATCCCAGAGCCCTGGGCTCCACCCAGCCTGGTTCAGGCGTTATCTCGGGAGTAAATCAGTTCCCCTGGAGCCCCAGGCAGTTATAACTGACTTCCCCAGAACTCCAGCTAGCTCACTGAAGCTGGTACAGACAATAAAACACCACACTGCTCACTGTGCCAAGTTAACAGCACGTTTATGGAAGAAATTGTAATAAACATTCTGACTTGGGACAAGGATCATTGTGCTCATGCTAGCGAAGCCCAAGTTTTGCATAACCTGGGCCAAGTAATGGCTCTCAAGTCTCTTCTCATTTTCTTTTCTAGTTCCAAGTTCATATTGCACTATTTAACAAAGAAATTTAAGGTGAGTAAACAACTAGAACCTTAACATGTGCTTTTCATTCCATTTAAGGAAGAACACATTGCAAAGTTTTCAGCAATCTCACACAGAAAAATGAAACAATAGTTTCAATCTCAACTAATTTTGCAATAGATCCCACCTGCTGCATTGCCTACTCCATACACGGAAAGGGAAGTAACTCCACACTGCTCCTAATTAACAATCCCAAAAGCAAGGCCCCCATTTGTGTATTTCTGCACCCTTATCTGTGCCCAGGCACCCATGGCACTGCATGTCAACCCAGACAGGCAAACTGATCTTGATGAAAATGTCTATTTTCCTTTTTTGCTACACTAGTATTTTACTACATAATTTCAACAATCTACTTTGCTACACCGACAGCAGGGCTGGGAACAAGTGACCCACAGAAGAGGAGAGCTGTTTCTCCTAACACAGAGTAAAACCAGGCCAAATGAAACTCAGGGAACTGCATTTCCTAGCCCTGTTTTCCCTCTCTCCTAGTAGCAAGCATCAGAGTTGTTGTAATTTTAGACTGGATTAACAGGCAGCCTACAAGAGAAGCTTTCAAAAATTAAAACCTGACCAGTGAAACAGCTGACAAAACAGTCATGTAATAAAATTATGTACTATTTCTGCTCCACTGAAAGGCTGAAATACATCCTCATTTACCACCAGCTTACTTTCCCATTAAGCAATGCCCTTAGAGTCTAACATCAACCAAATTTTTAAGCACCAAATTAAATCACGACTTATATACCCCAAATTTATTTTTATATTAATATTATAATATTTTCCAGAGTACACAGGTCTAGAAAGACATTCTGTCTTCCTTCCTTAATTCTAGTATCCTGCCAGCTTCAACCACTCAGTTGTGGTACACCTCAGTCAGTATTTGTGGCACAAGACACGCATTTCCATAGCACACCATTTTTAAATAGTTCTGATTTTTCTCAGAGCATAAGTCCCAAACCTATGGGATGCTTCTGAAATGTTCTAAGTCATTCATATTGGAAAAAATGAATAAAAAAAGATAAGGATCGCGTGACGGGAATCATAAAAAGGCTTGGTTTGGAAGGGACCCTAAAGCCCATCTCATTCAAACCCCCTGCCACGGGCAGGGATGTCACCCATTGCTCAGAGCCCCATCCAACCTGGGCCTTAAATAACTTATTGTACAATCCCTTCCTGAGAAGGACCCTACATACTGCCTGCAAACTACGTGACTGCAAAGAAGGTTGAAGCTAGATACTCTGGGTGCAATGAAGTTATTTAAATACACAAATAATATCAAGTATTTGTTGACTAAAAGCCCCCTTTGAAAATATTTTAGCATTTCAAATGTTTTAAAAGGAAAGATGAACACTGGCCTCAAAAGTGAAGGCTGTACAACCGCTCATATATTCAGCAACACAACTGATTTAAAGGTGATTTGATTACTTCGCCATCCTCCTTGCCGCACGTCTGTGTAACCAGAGGCTGGGTTAGGCTGGAAATGCCCTCTGCGAGCCCAGGCTGCGAGCGAGCACAGCCACAGCACTGAGCCCCGAGCGCCTCCGGGGACGGCGGCTGCACCGCCGGGCAGCCCGCTCGGATGAGGGATCAGCCTTCCCCGGGCAGCCCGCTCGGATGAGGGATCAGCCTTCCCCGGGCAGCCCGCTCGGATGAGGGATCAGCCTTCCCCGACCCCCCTTCCCCGCTCCCCTTCCCGGGCAGCCCCGCCGCTGTCCCGCTGCCCGAGCGCGGCCGGGCCCGGCAGGTGCCTCCCCGCGCGGGCCCGGCCCGCTCCCCCGCCGCCCACCTCCACGAAGGCGTCGGTCAGGTCGCTGGCGCGGTCCATCACCGGCAAATGGCGCCCCGCCACGATCTTGACCTTCAGCTTCCCCGGCATCTTCTTCCTCCCGTGTCCCCCCCCTCCTCCTCCTCCTCCCGCGGCCGCAGCGACAGCGCGACCGCGCCTGTGCCATGAGCGGCGGGCGCCGCCTGCGCATGCGCGGGGAGCCGCGGCCGCGCCGCCCCGGCCGGAGGGAGCGGAGCCCCGGGAGCTGCGGGGGCCGGGAGCGAGCCCGGGAGAGCGGCCGGGGCCGGGAGCGGAGCCCCGGGAGCTGCGGGGGCCGGGAGCGGGCCCGGGAGAGCGGCTGGGGCCGGGAGCGGGCCCGGGAGAGCGGCCGGGGCAGCCCTCCTGCCGGGGCACGGCCACCCAGGGCAGGGCACAGCGAAACGTGCCCCGGGGGCTGGGACTTCCTGCAGAGAGGGACACTCCGCGCCCTCCCCGGGCAGCTGTGCCAGGGCTCTGCCATGCAGTGTAAGGAAGGTTCCTCACGTTGAGATTAAACTCCTTGTGCTTCACTTCATGGCCATTGCTAAACTCCTTGTGCTTCACTTCATGGCCACTGCTACACTCCTTGTGCTTCACTCCGTGGCCACTGCTCCTTGTTCACCGCTGGGCACCACTGACGGGTCTGGCACCTCCTCCTGGCACCCATCTGAGATGTTTACATGCACTGATGGATCCCTCTCGGTCTTGTCGGGAATAAACAGGCCCAGCTCCCAGCCCCTTCTCCTCAGCGCTGCCCCAGAGCCCTCTCCGTTTCCGTGTCCCTGCTGTACCGGGGAGCCAGCAGAGCACACAGCCCCCGGGGTGCGCTCAGTGGGGCGGGATGGCCCTGCCCGCACACCCCCGGCGCTCCCAGCTCAGATTGCCGGGCTCAGCTCTACGCCCTGCCCCTTCCTTCCCCGCGGAGCCGCTCTCCAGCAAATCCCGCCCCACCCGTGCCGGTATTTGGGCTGTCCCTGGCCAGGTGCGGCCCCTAAGCCCGGCCTATTAAAGCCGCGGGACGGCCCTGCCCGGCTCCAAGATGGTGCCCGCGGCCTCGGGGCTGCCGGAGCGCCGAGCCATCGATGGCGGGAGCGGGCCGCATCCCGCACCCTGTATCCCCCATCCCGTTCCCTGCCTTGTGCCCTCCCGGGAAAGCCGCCGCTGCCCCTTGGGATGGTCTGCCCTCCCCGGGAAGGAGTTGCTCCCATGGATACTTGCTCGGAGGGAGCCAGGAGCACCCGTGCATCCCCAGGCACTCGGTGTGAGCGTCCTGAAAAGGCTGAAATCAGCACCCCGACCCCCCCTGCCCGTGGGTTTGCTTTCTCTTCTTAATCGAAAGACAAATATTTACCGTATTTGAAGGATTATGGGTAGATTAAGTGGAGTTTAGTTATCAGAAATAGGATTTGATACGGGTCCCGCAGCCAGGCTGTAACTTTGTGATGCCTGAAAAAGCTCTTTGTTCAGGCACCAGCGCCGTGGAGCTCGGCGAGGAGCGGAGAGCAGGGCCAGGATGGGGCTGGCGAGGTTCTCAGGCAGGGGTACGGAACCGGGCTGCGGGAGAGCCGCGGGCGCCCGCTGGGCTGCTCCGGAGCCCATAAAGGAGCCCTTGTGTTCTGGCTCAGCACTCAGTGCTGAGCCAAATAGTAGATCTGCTGGGATTATTCTCCCCTCTTTCTAATCTTACAAAAAGACTAAATAATGCTGTGGGCTGGAGTGTGATACACCAAACAAATCATGTGACTGGAATGCAGCAGGGTGTGGCGTAGGGAATTACGGCATAGAGGATCTTTGGCTGCCTGCAGTGAGTCCCACCAACTTGGGACCACTTTGTCTCTTGGGCTTGTTTGGAAGCTACCCTTGGAACAATCCAGACTGTGGCTGATATTCATCATATCCGAGTAAATTGCAAACAGGCTAAATGCTTGTTTTTGACTCATCCATGCATTTTTACCATGGAATACTGCAATGAGAGGGCAGGAAAGGACCAGGGGTGCTGCACAAGCCAGCTGTGCCCATGTGGGCTGGATCAGCACTAGTGTGGCTAGCTGGGCCAGAGCAGGGACTGTCCCTGTCCCTGTGCCTGGCAATGGCTTGCCACAAACCTGGCACTCTGCTGCCTCAGGACCAGGAAGATCTTGGGGGGCTGGAGTGTGTCCAGAGAAGGAAACAGCTGGGAAGGTCTGGAGCACAAGTCGTCTGAGGAGCAGCTAGGGGTGTTTAACCTGGGGAAAAGGAGGCTCAGGGGCACCCTGTGGCTCTGCACAGCTCCTGGCAGGAGGGACAGCCAGGGGTCAGGCTGTGCTCCAGGGAACAGGACAGGGAATGGCCGCAGGCTGCGCCAGGGGAGGTTCAGGCTGGCATCAAGAATTTCTTCATGGAAAGGTTGTCCAGCACTGGAACGGGCTACCCAGGGAGGTGACGGAGTCTCCATCCCTGGAGGTGCTCAGGAAGTGATGGGATGTGGCACTCGGGACTCTAGTCTAGTCCACAAGGTGGTGATGGGTCAAAGGTTTGACTCAGTCTTGGAGGTCTTTTTCAGCAGAAATGGTTCTGTGGTTCTGAGACTGCTCCTGACGCCGGTGTCTCTGTTCCAAAGACGGGTTCCAAACGAAGGCGGGAATGGAGAATGCGGCCCCCTTCCCTCCGGATTATTACAACTTTAAATTAGGGGCTTTCGGGCAGAGCTCTGGGCAGAGGACGGGCAGTTTGTTGCCGGTGTGTGCAGTGTACCAGGGCAGAGAACCACGGCACGGCGGCGGGCCCGGCACAGGCCCGGCCCGGCCCGGCTCGGCCCGCCTGCAGCCCCGGCCGCGGCCGCCAGGCGGGGCTGTGCGCCGCTGCGCCCAGCTCCGGCCGCGGGATGGCGGCACGGCCGGGACGGACGGACAGGAGGGATGGATGGGATGGATGGGGGGCACGGCCGGGAGGGACGGACGGGAGGGATGGGGGGCACGGCCGGGAGGGACGGACGGGATGGATGGATGGGATGGATGGGGGGCACGGCCGGGATGGACGGACGGGAGGGATGGACGGGAGGGATGGATGGGATGGATGGGGGGCACGGCCGGGAGGGACGGACAGGAGGGATGGATGGACGGGAGGGACGGGGCTTGCACGGTGGGGATAGCTGCACCGAGTCCGGGAGCTGCCCCCAGCCCCGCTCCCCATCCCGAGTCCGACGGTCCGTCCAGCAGAAGCAGTCCCGAGTCCCATCCCGAGCCCCGCGGTCTGTCCGCCCCTCCAGCACAAACCCCGGCTCAGTTCCCAGCAGGCGCGCCCCTCCTTTCGCCTCTGAGCTATCGATGGTTGTGGTTTCTTTGCCACGGGTGGAACAACATTCCGCGAGTGAAAGAAACAAGAGGAGAAGTCCCAAACCCCGACATCAGGGCAGCTGTGAAGAGCAGAGACCCAGGAAGGAAATCGGGAGCACAAGACATGCTGCTAATGTTAAGGGTTTAGTTTAGACCAGAGATGAGCTTTTGGAGTGGTACCTCCTGATCTCACCTGCTGAACTCTTGTTTTGGCTCACATATATATAGTTATACAGCAGTTATACAGCATATGGACCAAGAAGTGAGGCAGCACTACATCAAATACACCCTGTAGGTGTTTTAGGGCACTGGGGCCGTGGCAGCAAATTAAGACAGGATTAAATAACCACCAGAACTGTGGGTGGTGGGTCCTCAGCACTGCTGCACCCCAAAAATGGAGCCACTGGTGACTACACTACTTGTGAACACAACCATTCTTAACTTCCCTGTCACAGTAAAAACTACCAGCAGATGGGACTACAAAACCCCCCCAACATTCCTGTTGTCCGTGTTAGGTACAGCATTGTTTGGTATGTTTTCATTTCTGGTGCACTGTTGTAGAGCCCAAGATTGAGGGAATGTAAAATAAATTCTGGACTTCAAACAAGTAAAAACAACATTAGAGTAGACTTTGTCCTGTGTTCTTTATTTCTGACAAAATTTGTGTTTATCTGCTGCTTTTGCTAACTGGCTTCACAGATGTTGTCTAGTGAACATCTCCCGTTCTCTGGGATTATGAAACACAGGGATTAATGCAATGCATATTTCTTCCTCGAAAGACTTCTGAGGATCCAGCTTTTTCAATGGAAGATTCTGTTAGCTGACGAACTAGAAATCAGAAAACACCTATTGTGGACAGCCAGTTCCAATCTGGTTTTCAGGTACTTGGAAAGATGAATCAGATATGATTTAATGCAGTGCGAAATGTGCTTGGTGTATTAGACCTACCTTGGGGCTGAGGAGTTTCTGCACTGGCAGAATGAGACCTGGCTTTCCATAAATTAGCATGTTACTTCCCACCTTTCCTGCCAATGGCATTCCAGTTCTCTAGGGCCAGCAGGGACTTGTGAAAGGTAGCAGAGACTCAGCTGAAAGTCTCAGACCCCTAGAATTTATAAATTACCTGAGGCTTCCAAAATAGCATTAAGCTCCCGTTGGTTTTAGGCAAACAGAATGGATATACTGGAAACTAAAGCCATAGTATGTACATGCTCATTAATATGCATGCCAGAACTCCACAGAAAATACTGAAACGTGTTTTTTCATAATAAGGAAAAAATGAGATGTGATACCTGACTTTGCATTTCAGTATCTAGATTGTTCCTTGCTGAGGCTTTTCCCTTCTGCTTGGAAGTGATGCTTTAGTAAGTCATGAGAATAGAAGTCCTGTTTCAACTACTATGTACTAAAAGGACAGAATTGTCCTACTTGAGCAGGTGTTGTTATGTATTAAATGGCACTGTAACTCAACCAAACAACCAAGAATATTGCTAATTACAACATTAAAGACATTTTGTGTGGTACAGTGAGTGTCAGAAAAATAGGAGAAGGTTTTTTTGGGGTCGTTTTGCCACTTAAAGGCAAAACTTCGTTTTCATTTTCAAGTAAGAGAGAGAGTTTGTGATAGCTATGCATGTTGAACCCTTAGTTTGGAAACTGACACTTCGGAGATAAGGTTTTCCTTGTAACTCCAGTCTCCTGACCCATCCCACCAGGGCAGGTTTCAGATATATTGGTTTTCCACCCAAGACGCAGATCAGAAGGTGGGGTCTAGGTTTTCCTCAGGTTACAGCAGGACTTGGGGTGTGGTGGGCTGTCCTTCTCCACAGGGAAAAGTGCTTTTGGATTATATTGCCTTGAGATGATTTAAACAGAAACGAATAAAAAACTTTTTGGAGGGGTTTTAGTTTGTTGAAGCACAGAAAAAAATGCTTTTACCTCTGGCCCACAGAAGATACTGGCTCTGTTTCTACTGCAGTTACTGTCATAAGTACCCTTTGAAAGAGGAACCTTTCAGCTACCATCAGCACAGGAAATTGCAGGGTCAGATTTTGGTTTCTGGAAAAATCCCTGTATTTCTCTGTAAAACTAACCACACATTTCAAATCAATCCAGCTCAAATCTGACGGACACCAATCCAAAAATATTTTAAATAATGCTCATAGGGGTTCTGTATCCAGAGTCATGGATCCTTAGTAAAGAACCTCTGCATCCCAGGAAAAATCCCAAACTTCCTTCTGCTCTGTATGTGCTGTGCTGTGTGTCCCCTGCAAGGATTTGGGTGGGCAAATCCTGGGATAAGGGCAAAAGCCACTTCTGTTTGTAATAACCTGTGAGTGCCTGACTGACACTGCAGCCCCAGTCCGAAATCCTCCCTCAGTAAAAGCAGCGAGCTGAAAGTGTCTCCCTGCAAGGAGGAGATGGACTTCATTCAGCAAGGGCTCTGATTTACCCTGGAGGAGCTCTCTGCAGTTAGACTGCTTAAAAACAAAGCTGGAGCAGTATGAATGTCTGTTACCATCCACTGGAAGAAAATCCTGCTGCCACAAGAATCTCTAATATAGCAGTGTGGCATGGAAGCCTGAGCAGGACCAGTTCAAACTCAAATATGTACTTCATGTTGACTCTCAATTACCATTACACTCACGCTGCCAACTCTACCACTAAATTACCTAGTTCCACACCTATGTGTCTTCTAAATATCCCATAATGTGTGTGAAAAAAAGCTTATCCAAGGAACTCTCATTCCAATAATATTCAAAGTGATATTCCCATGAAGATCTAGTGAATTGAATAAAACCTAGTTGTTCTTTAAGGAAAAAAAAAGAAGCCAAGAGTTATTCTCAAGGCTTACATTCAAGAGGGTAAAAATAAAACCCATATGTCATCGTCCTAAAATTATATTTCTGGTTTAGTTTTTTTTTATATATAATGTACACTTGTTTCCTGTATATCAAAGGAAATTATTTCCTTTGGAAATGAGATCTCAACACTTTGTATTCTTCTGAATGTGACACCTTTCCAGCAGTCTCCTCATGTCAATCTTCTGTGGATCTCAGCAGTTTGGAGTTTGGTCCATATCAAGCAGTTTGTGAAAATAGAGAGCCATTCAAATCACAATAATTATAATTCTGTTTCAATATACTGTTGCTGTCTGAAGGTCTCAATTTCCATCTAGACTTGAAAGAACTGGATAAAATACATATTCACTAACACAGGAATGAATGCAATTGCCTACAGGGGGAATCAAGCAACTGGATCTGATGCCACCTTCTCAGGCAGTAATTAGATCTCATTTCTTTTTCTAACACTTCTGTGAGGGAAATAAGATTGCAAATGACTTTTATGAGTGGCAATGGCATAACTGGGATATCAGTTCACAGAGACTGAATCAGAACCATGTGCACATGCTCAGGCACAGATATTGAGTTACTCTAGAATAATAATAGCTACTCAGAGTCCTTCCATGTGCAGTGTCCCAGTTAATTAGTCAACACCTAGTAAATAATTTAATTAAATGCAGTTGTCAGCAGCAGTATTCATACCCTAAAAAAAAAAATAGTCCTTCAGTGACACTTTCAGAATTTCTGCCTTTTTTCCTTTTAAGAGTCAAGACAAATGAGATATTTAATTGTGCCAGTAATATGTATTACACAGTTATTAAAACAGTTATATTTGCTGGTTATGTTACATTACATTTTGTTATGTTATGTTATGTTGGTATTTTCCTTTTTCCTGCCTAAGTGTAATAAATAGATCATTTATTCATGTCCCACACCAAACGATGTACATATTAAAGAATGTCTGTATTTATATATTGAAATTGCTGTCACAATCAAAGGTGATGATCCTGCAATTCTGAAGTACTGTAATGCTCATTAAAACCATTGTCCCTGTCTCATCAGCGACTGTGGCACAGGCAGGAAGAGCAGAGAAGTGCTGCTCCTCTGTGCTGCCAAGGAGATTATTTTAACTGTAATAGCTGCATGAACTGTCCTTAGAATAGTCTTCAAGATACTTCACAAGATATGCAAGTTATTCTCTGGTGCATTAAGGACATTAAATTGGATTATAATCTAAACAATAAATCTTCATATTCTAAAACATGGAGTGAATGAAGCTCTTAATAACCATGTGATGCTTTTGCTTCATGTGTTCCATTTGAAATGGACATGGTGATGTGAGTTATGAAATGTTCAAGTATTAAATATATCAATATTAAATATATCAAAATTAAAACTCATTAACAAAGCAAACTGCTGAGTTTTGGTTTTAGAAGCATGTAATGCCTCGCATCCAGCTTCTTACAAAGGTGGATCAAGTTGGTGTCTACACAGTGATACCTGTTTGTTGTCAAAACATGATACAGAGGGGTTTGTGTTGTGCCAAGCCAAAGGAGACCAAAGAAGCTCAGGATCTGAATTCTGAGTCTTCTTATCCATGGCTGATGGGTTAATGGAACAGGAGGAATAATTCTAACAAAACAAAGAATCACTTTAGACCTGTCTTTATTCCTGAATGCAGTCCCACCTGAGGTCAGTAGGAAATATCCATCAATATCCAAAGCAGAAAAGTTCAAAAGAACTGCAGGATAACCCCACAAACCTTTTAAAAACTCTTAATTTATATATCTTTGTGGATTCATGTAAGTGAATTATCTACAATGGACAGAAGATAGAAGGATCATTCCTTATTATCCAACAGGAATTATACAGTTCACTTTCTTGATTATTAGCCATTTGAACAAACTCTATTTACCATCCTAATTCTCAAGTAAAACTCCTGTCCATGACAAGCTGGCCAAAGGAGAAACCTATCATTGGTGCTTGTTCTCTGAGTACTGACTTAATTCATACCAGGCAGAGCTGTCTTCAGTGCTGCGTTTGACCCTGTTAACAGAAATTTATGGGGCCTTTGAAATGCAAGGACAGTGTCTTCAGACTGCCTTCAAAGCACACAAATTCTCATTCCTCAGGCCTGGGCTGCCTTTCTCTGCTTTTATGTATGGGAGAATGATGGTCATCACCTTGGAATTATTTCTTGATAGCAGCTGAGGGAGATGCTGCTTTGATTTTCTTAGCCAAGATTATTATGAACAGCATGACTTGAGAAATACTTGCTAAATAAATTTCTTAATTATACAGAATTCTGCAAAATGACTGTGCATCTTCCTAGCACCAAAGCACCTAGCAGCTGGGAAAATTCTACCAAAATTAAAATTAAACTAATATTAAACCAAAATAAGGAGACACACTACTGTATTTTAAGAAGTAACAAAAAATAATCCCTCTACAGTAGGTACATGAGAGTTTTCATGTACACAAGTATATGACTGCCATTCTGTAAGAGCTGTATCCTACAATTTAGGCTCTTGGAGTAAGAAAGATCTCCACTATCTTGCTGTTATTAATATCAGGACTAAGAACAGACCATCCTTTGCTAATTTTAGCAGTCTGAAAAAGGCAAGGAGGAATAAAAATATTCCAGTACATCCATCCTCATTTTTGAACACGTTCACTACATTTATGTCATAATTTTACACTCCCAGTCTTGAGATACTTCACAGATGGCTTTTCAGTAGTATGAAAACTTACTGGGCTTCCTGATCTTATTGCTGTGAGTGCTGAAGCCTCCAGTGAAGAAATGTATATAATCAGTTTGCAAAGGACAACCATTCCAAGAATTTGTTACAAAGCATAGCTGTGATCTGTGGGGGCCCAATTTTAAATCCAACAAATTAACTGCTAGTAGGTGGAGTTTCCTATTTTATCTGTGCCTTTCCTTTCCAGTGATTTATGCCAGAGATTATCTCAAAGCACTATGTTAAGTTTGAGTGCCTCAAATCAATAGATTAATCACTTCATCAGCCTTCACTTAATTTTGGAGGATTGTTTTGAAATGAAGACAGATCTAATATTGTTTTAACCTCGTTTTTGTTTGCATGTGTGGGGAAACAGCTTGATAGCAGTGATCTTCAAGTTTAAAAAAGCACAAAGTGTCTCAGATAACATTTGAACCGTTTTTCTTGAATACCTGCCATGTACAATCTTGCCTGGCAAACACACGCACGCAGGGCTTGGTTTTGGTTTCTAGCTGCCTCTGAGATAGGGAAGGTGTGAAGTGTCCCAGCGGATGGGCTGTACTGCAGGCAGGTTTGAGTCCATGTGCAGCCACTGCTGTGGGGCTGCTGCTTGGTGCAGTCAGAGTGCTGATGGCCAAGAGCTGAGCCAAGCCTAGGGAAGCTCTGCTGGGAGTGCCTGGTGTGTTATCCCCAAGGGGAACTCTCAGGGAATGCTGTGAGTGTTGGACACACACACTCTGTTCACTGCCACGACTCTGGCACTCCCCCGAGCCAGGAATCCTTACACACATGGGAGCAGGGGAGAGCTGAGAGGCAAAACATCTTTGGCAGTGATGCTGCCAAGGTGGGGAACCAGTGGAGAGGTGTGGAAAGGATGGTGACTCCCCCTGCCATTTTAGATACTTGCCTGTCCTTTGTAATCCATGTCTTCCAAGGTTTTTTTGCTCAGGGATTGCTAGATAAGCAGCATAAAAATGGTTTCCATGGACACTTTTTGTTATCTGCTTGCAGCAGAGAAGTAACAGCTCAGTCTTTCAGATGCAGGTTTTGCAGCTCTGATCTTTCCCAGCCTCTAGCTGAGGCTGTGCTATCAGAGCAGGCTGTTAGAGAAGTTGTATTTCAAACCTCTCTGTGATACTGAGTGGCTCCCAGAGGAAAGGGAACCTTCCCCTCATAAACCAGATATGTGTCACTTTCATTTTCTATTCAGGGTAGTAGACATGCTTTTTTCACACAGCCACTGAAAATGACTTTGTTATGTAGTAAAATGCAATCTTCACTCACAGCATTGTTAACTGGCAGTATCTAAATTGTGATGAACAAAATCAGGTTGTTGAAATTGGTGCAGCTAAGAAGTAATCTGGAAAAAGAATAATTCTGTTACAACCATATGGTCAGATGCACAGAAGTATCAAAACTCTTAGCTGGGGGTGGGCTGGTTGCATGCTGGGTTATGCTTCTCTGCATAACTCTCCTCATTCCAAATTGCAACAACTGAAAATATTGGGATGCTGAATTTAAAGTACAGCTCTGGCATTCCTGGGAATGTCTGGTATTCCTTACAGACGTTACACTACCCAGCATTGGGCAGAAGAAGCCTGCTATTTTTGATTCAGTCTCAAAGGGGACAGAGTGATTAGGATTCTTGTGATTTAATTGTGCTTGTTGTTTGGTTGGGGTTTTGGTTTTTTTGCTTTGTTTTTTGGGGTTTTGTGTGTTTATATGTGTGTGTTTGTGGTAGGTTGTTGTTGTTTTTTAATTGAGACATTTCTTGTCCCCACTGTTCATATTTGAAGTCTGTTTTAGGACCTTTGTGCACAATTAGAAATTTCCAGCTAGAACTCCAATATCAGTTTATGCCTGATTTATTTTTGGCACGCTAATGTTGTTTTATAGCCTAAATGTACATTGTGCCTTCGGGATACATCTGTGCATTGTGAGGAATGGTTCTGTCCACACACAGCTCTGCTGGTACTGGGTGGAACTAGCCAGGCTGCAGCCTTCTCTCCAGGAGGGTGGGCATCTCCAATTACTTTAGGATGCCATTCTCCTTTATCCATACTTGTTTTCTTTTTCTGGTTTGTTTTTTAATGCATGAGGCCTGAATTGGACATGGTGTTGCATGTGAGGTCTCGACAGTGTTTGTGCTACAGTCCCCCTACTTCTTTGCCTCTGGATTTGCAGGTAGTTCCTGCTGTACCTTTTCCAACACATCCTGGGATTCCCTGTGCCTGTTTGACAAGTGTATAACACGAGTGAAAGAGACCAGTCCATAAAAGCCGAGCAGTGCCCGTGCACAGTGCAATCACAGACACGAACCTGCTCTGTGTGTGCTGTGCACACACGGATGCAGCTGTGCCTGTGCCTGTGCCTGTGCCTGTGTGTGGAAAGCACAGAGAATTCTGCCCCTGGGGCCTTGGGCTGCCCCAGCAGCCCTGCAGGGCTGGCAGCTCATCAAGGCTGGTGGCAGGACGCTTCCCCTCAGATCTCCACGCCAATGCTCAGCAGCACTTGTTCTGAATACTCAATGTAGGAAAAGGTTCCAGTGCTTACACAACACCAAACCAGAAATTTAAAGCGTACTCAAGATGGCTACATGAATATTTTAGCATTCTTTTGAACACATCCACGATGCAATATATGGTTCTCAGTGCAAATTCCTGCAGAGGTGTGTTTGCAGGCCCAGCGGCTTTGCACCACAGACACCAGAAGTAATCCAATGCCAGATGATATCAGTGACCCACTCCAGCTGCATCCAAGAAGCAGAGGTTTCCAAAAACAGGTGAATGTATTTTAATATTCCCTAAAAATATACAGTGTGCAATAAAAAAGTTTGGAAGAAAACACTGCCTCCTGACTTTTGACAATTGAATTCATACTACATGAGAATGACATTTAATCACCCTTATCTTAATTGTCCTTACCTTGGTATGTGCAATAACTGCACTTATTACCATCAGCTCTAAAATTATTCAGCCACAAAATTTACCTAAAGTGCCCGAAGCACTATTTTCTATATGCCTATCTCAGCTAAAAAAATGCCTTTCTTTAATTTATTCTAAATTCACATAAATTTTATTGCATGAATTCCCTGTTTTGCTGATAAGGGTCACAGAAGTAATGACTGGTTTTTGGAAAAGGTTTCCATAGACTATACCTGTGGAAACAGCTTATCTTATTTTTTCAATGCCTGTACTTCTTTCACTCAGCCTGTGTTCACATGGAGCAGCTTTTCCTCATGTAGAACTGGGATTACCTTTGGGCTTTTGTAGGAGAGGGTCAAAACCCCAAACCTTGTACTAATTACATTTCATTTTCTAATTGATCTAAGATCTTTTTCTGATCTTGATTGTAGTTTCAGCAACTGCATCAAAAGTGCTTTGTTCTTGTACTTGTATTCTACTTTGTGATTGTTCCCATACAAAATTCAGATTTTGCAATGCTCTTTTGACCAAGTAAAATCTCTTATTTGTGATCTTTTCTATCCAAGAGAAGCCTCACTTTTTCTTTTTTTTTTCTTTTTTTTCCTATGAAAATATCTAGTGAATTATGAGAATCAAATGTGAACAGCGAACTGAGAAAAGAATGCTGAAAAACACCACAAAGACAAAAAGGGCAAATTAAAATACACCAGAGAGGAGCAGATGCCCAGAATATTTCTGGAAGCAGTTAAGGAGTTTGCTATATAAAAGAGTAAGCAAGGTAGATGTTATTATAGGGAAAATAGCTTTGGCCACAGGTTTAGGTTTTGGCATCAACTTTGGTGATAGAAAGGGTTTCCTTCTTGGTGGAGGAAATGTAAATCCCTGACTGGCAGAAGGTGAACAAGCAATAAGCTGTGACCTGAATTTTGTCAAGGAGATTTTAAAGGTAATTTTTCAAAAAAAAGTAGATTCTGAAAGTTCAGATATTTGGGTTTGTTCTACTTCCTTCATCACCCTGTGGTGCTGCCTTGTAAGGAAGATGTGATTGAGGCTGTGTCAGAGCTGGTTTGGGACACTTTAAGAAGCACACAGAAATTGACCTTGAACCAATGACCTTTTTGCAACTTAGTAAAGCAAAGGAAAACAAAGATTTATTGAACTGGAAGTGATTGTCCCAGCTGCTATCTCACGAATTCCACTGGTCCACCACTGAGGGTCTGTGAACAGCACTGCAGGTTTTTATATAAACACGTCAATCTGGGCAATGAATCCATCAGATGACAGCATCAGTCACTCTGCCCTTCTAACATTCCTTCAGTACTCCTGCTTTTGTGTACTTGTGGGTTTTTACCACTTGGAGCTTCCTGCTCCCAAAGACAGTGGGAAAGAAATACCTGTAAAGGTAGGTAGGGAGTTCAGTGTTCTCTGAATGGTTTGGAAGCTTTTTTGTCATAGATCATCATAAAAAGATCAGTGGACAGCTTTTAGCCTTTCTCTTACTAATACGTTTTGATAACACCATCAACAACCACCTATTAATGGCTTCCCACTGTTGCTTTCCACTGTAAGTAGTTGCTGGTGGGGCCAGAAAGATTATTTCCTGAAAAAAAAAAAGAAGAAGAAGAAGAAAGAAAGAAAGAAAAAAAGAAGGAAAAAAAAAAGAGGAGGAAAGATTATTATCAGGAATGCTGTTAGAATGTAAAACACTTCCAGAGAAACTAAAAGCAAATCTCTCAAGTTCCCTACTTTTTTGCATTATAATGACTTGTAGCAGACATTCCAAAAAGCTGCTGACTGGCTGCTTTGCTCCCTGTAAGCATTCCTTTAATGCTGAAGATTAAACAAATACATTGCTACCAAGCATGAGCAAGTGATTTTTTTTAAATTCTTATTGCTAAGAAGAGGGAGCTGGATTAGAAAAAAATCATTCCTCTGAGAAGTAATACCTCCAAAATAATCTTTCAGTGAAAACAAAAAAAAAAAAAAACAACCCCAAAACAACAAAAGAAAACCAAACAATACAAAACCAGAAAGAGTCTTAATTAGCAGAGCTAGCTGACATGCTGTTCTTTAAAAGTTAAATATGTACATCAGTTGGAGATAGGATATCAAATATCAGTAGGGAGAACAGCAGGAAACTTTTTCCACTGGATGAAAGGGAAAAAAAGAAGAAAAACAAGTCTCAGTTGCAGGAACAGCTGACTAAGCGCCTGACATACTCGAAATACAGCCAATTGTAACAAATACCGGGGAAATCAGTATCTTCTAAACAAAAATTCTCCTCACTTAGAAACTTCCAATCTAGATAAAAAGGGAACTATCAGAATAACCCTGAAGCCACAGACACACGGATCACAGAGAAGCAGAACGCTGCAGCTGCTTGCACAAGATTTGCTGTGCTCTGGGTGTGCTCAGCCTCCGCGGAGCGCGGGCAGGGAGGCCCAGCTGACACAGAAATGCAAAATTCCAGAGAGCCAGAAAGAATCGGAGGCACGGCTCCACACCTCCGGTGCGTGGGGGAAGGGGGAGGCCTGGGGGGAGCCGGAATGAATATTCTTTGCTTTTCACATGTTAAAAGCTCGGTGGATTCACAAAACCACAAACCTTGCGGGTGTGCCACATCTTCAAGTGCAGACTGCAGAGCTGGATCTGCTACACAGTCCAAAACGTTTTAGGGAAAGAGGAGCAAGGACCAGAATCCAGGAAAGCCAGTAAAGATTCTGTGTTGGCTCACACTGCAGTGAGACTTGTTTTCTTTCAAGATGTTTTGAGAAAACTTAAACTCTGAATTACGCTAGCACTGGGTACTCCTAGTAAGACACAATGTTCTTGTGGCAATTCTTGTATACCTTTCTCCTTGATTACCCTCCTGATTGCTTCATGCTGATGTCCAAGCTGCAGGAGCCAGGGAAGCAATTCTCCTCCCCTGCAGTCTCTGCGCTTCCTGTGGCTGTAGAACTCCGGAGCCCTGTGGAAGGGAAGATGGAGAATTGGGCAAAATTTGCCCCTTTACCTTTGGTATAGTTGCAATAAATTTGTTATATTTTATTTATTCTCTATCAAAATACTCTTTTACTTTTCCAAGAGGAATACATAGCTTTGTTGTCCTTAAACCTGAAATGTAATGTAACTAATGTTCCAAGATCTCCCTTAAGAAAAACATAAATGAAACTGACTAATTTAGTAATTTTCTATGCTTAGCGACAGTTGCAGACAAGTCTGTAAAAGATATTTACAACCTATGATTAAATATCAGGCTGCTCTGAGCTGTTCTTCTCTTGTGCCCACGATACTCCTTTTGCCAGCCCCCTGAGAACCAATGCCATGGGAGCAAATAAAATCTCCAAGGTGAATAATGAAATAATCCTGGAAACAATAATAACAATCTGTAGGGCTTTCAAAAGCAGCCTGAGATGATGACCTACACATTGTAGGCTTCACCTGTTCAGTAATTCCCAATTATAGGATTTGAAACTATCCTTGGTATTTAATGACCTAATGAAATTCTAAAGTTGCTCCTTCTTGAACCATTAATGGAGGGCAGACACAAAATCTGGTCACATTAACCTTAATTTTGTAGGAAATGGACTTTGAACAAGGTTGGGAGCAAGACCTAGAGAGAAGGTGCACACAGGGGCACCAAAAGAGCATCCAGCTTGGAGTCTGCTGGACACACGGGCCTTAGCACACAAGCTGGCATGCTTATGGAAAGGATGTTGTGGTGCTGGCCCAGACTCCTCCTGGTCATCTGTCAATTTAATGGAAAGGAGCTGGTCATAAGCACAAGAATGCAGTGCAACTTTGGCATAATTTCTGGTTTGTTTAGTCCTTGACTTCTTGAAACTCCCAAGAAAGTTGCTGGGAATGGTGTTTGTGTGAGGAAGACACATAAACCAGATTAGTAATTTCTTCTCTCATTAACAGAGAATTGCAACAATTTCCTGCTCTTTCCCTTCTGTCTCTCATCTGCCCTCTTTGACACCCTTCTGTGCCTTTCACAGAATCACAAAATGCCTGGGGTTGGAAGGAACCTCTGGAGATCCTCTGGTCCAACCTCTCACCTCACCTGGAGCAGGTTGTACAGGATCAGGTCCAGGTGAGTTTTGAGTATCTCCAGAGAAGGACACCCCATGGTCTCTCTGGGCAGCCTGTCCAGTGCCCTGTCACCTTCAAAGTAAAGTTTTCCCTTTTCTTCAGACAGATATTCCTGTGTTTGTTTGTGCCCACTGCCCCTTTCCCTGTCACAGAGCAGCAGCACGTTCTGCCCTTGAGAAGCACTGGTGATGTCCCCTCTGAGCCATCCCTTCTCCAGCTCTCCCAGCCTTTCTTTGGAGCTCCAGACCCCCATGGTCTCCACAGCCCTCCACTGGGCTGTCTCAAGCATTCCTAGCCCTTCTGGTCCTGGGGAGCCCAGAACTGGTCACAGCCCTCCAGAGGTGCCTCACCAAGGCTGGGGAAAGGAGGAGGACAGAAGCCCCCTTGACCTTCTGGCACTGCTCACTGCACCCCGGGATGCCACTGGCCCTCCTGGGCACAGGGACACAGTGCTGGCTCACGACAGCCTCTGGTCCCCAGGATTCCCTGGTGCTCCCTGCAGAGCTGCTTTCCAGCAGGCCATCCCCAGCCTGTGCTGGTGCTGGGGCTCTTCCCCCCCACTGCAGGGACCCCATCTGCCCCTGTGGAGCTCTGCTGTGCCCAGCTGTCCAGGGTTTACAGACAGGCAGCTCGGCTGCCAGGGGGATCAGCCACTCCTCCCAGCTCTGTGTCATCAGCAGTCGTGCTGATGGTCACCCAGGTCACTGGAGTGAGCTGAGCAAGGCTGGCCCTTGGGGACACCAAGCTACAGGCTTCCAGCTGGGCTCTGGTCACCAGCACCCGAGATCCGCCCCTCCGGCAGCGCTCCGTCCATGGGGTTTCTCTCTCCCTTCTCACTGAGTCAGGCTGAATTAAAGTGGCAGTCATTTACGTGTGATAACCACGCTCTCGGTCCCTCAAGACAATCCCCTACACAGTTTTTAATTGTTTTAATTTAGTTCAGCCATCTCCTCTCTGCCCCCCTCTATACTGTAAAATGGATTTAGAGATTTCACTAGAGAACACACAATGACATTCTGATAGTACCTTAGAAAGAGGTAAAACTATTCTAGGCTTCTTTTACAGCTTGCATGACATTTAAATGCATAGTTGATATTGTCCTTCTCACAGACTGTGTTTTAAATTGCTGGTGTTTATAACTTTCCGTTGTAGGAGGATGTTTGGTTAGTCAATAAAATGTTAGAAAAGCATACATTTCTAGAAAGTACAAAAGTCATTCAACTCCTCCTCCTGTATTGTTGCAGGAGAATTTATTCTTGAATGCAGGAGATTTTAAATCCGCTGAAGTAGACTCTTTTTGGGTACTTACGCATTATGTGTACTTGTTGCCCTTGAGAAAAACACCAGGATAGGGTAAATCATTGGACACATGTAGAGTTCAAGTTTAGTCAAGGATCAGTCAACTTGTAACTACTTTTCAAATACAGCTTAATCTATTAAAATGAATACAGGCACTGGCCTTAATTATGATTTTGTGTTGCTTTGTTTAAGCCCTTATTTTTGGTACAGGTATTTTTTGAGTAGTGTAACTAAAATGAAGATTTTTTTCTTCCTTCTTTTAACTCAGTGGCTATATTGCTTTATAAATAGCCCAAACAAACATACAGCATGCAGAAAACTGAGAAACTGCAGAATTCCTTTCTAAGCTGCTTGTTTTGATTTAGCACCTGCTTAAGTGCAAGCATGTCTTTGTTCCTGTGAGCTGGGCAGGTTTTATCAGGTTTGCCTCTGGCTGGAGTTGAGTTGAATTGGCAGGCCTGGGCCAGGGGCTAGTGAGTTTGCTGAGGTTTCCAGCAGGGTGTGACTGGGTCACTGCTCACACACAGCTCATGACAGCACAGAGGGAACTCACTGAGAGGCCCGGGGGGTAACCAAGGCCATTCACAGATGTCCAGGCTTCCTCCAGAAGCTTCTGAGACTTCCCTGTGAAACCCCGAGCAGCTGGAGGAGCTGGAGGAGCTCCTGTAACACATCACATTGTGCACCACAGCACTCCCATGCTGGAAAAAGGGCTTAGGTGGTCAGGCACTAGGTTCTCATGTGGAACTGTCACATGAGTGACACCTGGGAGCCTATGGAAAATCAAGCTGGGAAACTGCAATGAGCCCTGAGCTTTTTACTCTCTCTCATATAGCTTTCAAAATACACTTGAAAAAGCTATAACCTATTATTGTGTCAAGCAACTTGCAGCAGAGAGGACTTTTTACCATTTCAACAACATACCAAGCAGTATTCATCTTTAAGTAATTTCTAAACTGTCAAGATTTTTATAAAATAAACTATTTCAAACTCATCTTCCCCGAGATTAAAACAAAATCTGTTTACAGAATACAATAAGCATGACAGAATGATCAACTTTGTGTGTCAAGAGTTGTTGCTAGGATGCTGTTGGATGCTGCTGGGTGGGTGCTAAGCCACCAGGCATTTAAAAAATTAATAAAATAAATAAATAAGTAAATATGTAAGAGCTGACTTACAGTTTTATATCCTGTGTACGGAGATGTGATTCATCCTGACACAAATAATACATGTGAGACAATGAACAGAAAAGATATGCTTGAATGCACTGAAGAAATCCTGTGATCAAAGGACAGGACTGGAAGTCAGAAAATTCTGTCCAAGCCCACTGTCTGGTCTAATGGCAGATTTAAACCTTCTGATGACTCAGGTTTTTACTTGTGAGATTAGGACAATATAAAGCATTTAGAAACACTACTATGCAAAAGGCCATTAAAATTAATTATGGCTAGAAGGGGTCCTATTTCTAGTCACATTTATGCAATGAGTCCTTCTGAAGCAATTACTGAATTACTGGCTCTGGAAAGCAGCCAGGTGAACTGCACCTGGGAAGTTAAAACTGGTTCTGATCCTGACGTTGCTCTTTATGCCTTTTCTTTTTTTTTTTTTTTTTTTTTTTTAAAGCATTTATAAAGCATCCAGCACTGACATAAAGACCAGGTGAAAAGTGTAGGAATAAATTCAATGGCACAACCTGGTTCCTGAATAGCAGAAAAGGGAAAAGAGAGTGGCAGAACAAGGAGGATAAGCAGGTCGGACTGGTAGAGCACAGGCCTGGGAGAGAAGCAAAACATCCTGTTTTCTTCAGTTCCCTGCAGTGAACATCTCTGAGCAGCCTTGGCATGAGTTTGGTTTGGTGTGGTGTACCTGCAAACGTACCAAGCATTAAGAGAAAACACATTTGTTGGGGTTTGATCTGGACACAGCAGATATTTGTGGGAAATAAAAGGTTAAAAGGGAAGGAAACCAGGTGAGTAGCTAACTATAACTATTGATTAAAATAACAGGAATTAAGAAAATAAGGATTTTTTAAAATAAAAACCTAGGAATTAAGAATTGCCAATGCCCCATGAGGACAAGCCAAAAGGATGTGTTATCCCATGACCAGAAAGATGGGAGTGCTACTGCCTAAACATTCAAGGTTCTTTCATGTCCTATGTAAATATTTAGTATACAGAAGTTCAGCTCTCATCATTCCCAAACAATCTAAGCACCATAACTGCTCCAGCTTCCCCCTTCTATGTTAAAAATACAGTGTATGGAAATCTAATCAGACTTGGGTAAATTCACAAGGCTTCTCAGAGTTAATAACTGAAACATTCTTGTGGGTGTATTTATTATTCTCAGCATTTGAAAGATGGAATCTCTGTTTAGGCCAGTTCTTGTCGAAATTAACATTTGGAAACTGGAGCATTCAACCTTTTCATTTCAACAAAATATCTCTTTGGCCTTAATCTATAAATAAATCTTAGTTTATCATCTACCAAACTGCCTAAGCAGAAGAGAGGCCCTATGAATCACATGCTTGATCTGGTAGAGTGATATCATGCCTCTATGGCAATATTGACTTATAGGGCTAAACACTGTATGAAGGTGAGTGTGTTAAAAGAAAACTATTTTTCAAGGCATTTGAATTTCAAAATATCCTTACTTTCAAAGAAGGAAAAGTGAAATGGGCTAATGGAAGAAATGGGTGAAATTTTATGGCATTTGAAATTTGATTCAGACCCCGATGTTCTTTCCCCTTCAATGCTTGATAGAAAAATCCTATTAATGTAGAATAACAAACTTACACTAATAACATAAACCCATAAACATAAAATTTTAATTTAAAATACAGCAGAAGGAAAAAAAAAATATTTTGAGCTCTCCCAGACAGATTCGTGGCTCTGAAGATTTTAAATACTTGGTCTGAATCAAAGTTTAGATGGAAAAGAATACTGAGATTAAAGATGCCCTGACCTGGGTCTGTTTCAGAGTAAGAGCTCTCCAGGGGAGAGCTTGACCACTGTTTACCTAGTTCTTGTGTCTTCGTCTAACTCAGTTCAGTTGTTACAGAAGAACACCTTGGTCGGTGGGAAAAGCACAGAATATGAAAGGAGGCAGGTACTCGTAGGACTATTAGGGGGAGCATCAAAATATTTCTAAAAAAGATGTGGTTTTTCTTGTCCTTTTTTTTCCCCACCAATCTGTGGTGTAGTCTGAACTCTACTTTTTTTTTTTTTTTTTTCCGCCGAAAATAACTTCAAGGCAACAAGATTCCCAGCACAAAATAAGTGAGGGGAAAAATGAAAGAACGTAGCTGCTGTGTGCAGGGAGCGGCTCAAGGCGCTGAGCAGGTGCGCGCCCTGAGGGGAGGCGCGGCGAGGGGTCCCGAAAGCCGGGACCAAACTAAAGACAAAAAATCAACTGCAGCAGGCAACTCCGAACCCGGCGAGGGCCGGGAGCTGCCCGCGTTCCTTCACGGCCGCTGTCCCGCAGCAGCCCCGGGCACATTCGGTGAATGCCCTCCTGGGCTGGGTGATCGAGGGGACCGCGGGGCTCCGGAGGGGACGGGCGGTGCCTGAGGGGACAGCGGGACTCCAGAAGGCACAGCGGGGCTCGGGAGGGGACGGGCGGTGCCTGAGGGGACGGGCTGCGAGCAGGCTCCGCCCGGCTCCGGCTCCTCCCGCTCTCCCAGGCTGCTCCGCGCTGCAGCCGGGGAGGTGGAGCCGCTTTATCGGGAGCCCAAGTGGAAATTTCCCCGTCAGTTGCCGGCTCCGCCGCGGAGGGAGCACCAGCGAGGGCCGCCTACTCTCGTGTCCCCGTGTCTCGCCGCGTCCTGCCCGCTGTCATGTCCAACTACATCCACGTCCCGCCTGGCTCGCCGGAGGTGCCCAAGCTGGACATCACGGTCAGCGAGCGGGAGGGGCCCGGCTATCGCCAGGGCGCCCTGCAGCTCCTGCGCCGGCTGCGCCCGCACTGGAGACCCGAGGAGGTGACGCTGCAGGTACGGGGGTCCGCGGGCCCCTTCGCGCGGGGCTGCGGCAGCCCGGGCCGGCCGGGCGGGGAGCAGCAGGGCGAGGGCGGGCGGCCATTGTGCGGGGGAGCTGCCGCCTTGTTTCCTCCCCTCCCTCCTTCCCCCGCTCGCCGCCGCAGCCCCCTGCGCGGAGCCCCATTTGCTGGGCGGCCCGGCGGCGGGGCGGGGCGGCGCGCAGCATCCCCGGCTGCCTCCTTCCTTCCCTCCCTCCTTCCGTCCTCCGCCTGCCGTGCCCTCCCCGCCGGAGCTCCGGAGCCGGGCCGGGGAAGGAGCGGGAGCCGCTGCCGTGAGGAGGGGACGGGAGGCGCTGCCGGCGTCCCCCGAGCCGTGTCCCTCCGGCGGGGCGTGTTCGTGCAGCGGGGCTGCCGGAGCAGGCCGTGGTGCAGCCTGCTCGGGTGCTTCCCGCAATAAAAGCCGTAATGCATGTCTGTCTGGTGTTCGCAGCCGGGCTGGGTTCCTTATGCAGCAGCCCCGCCAGGGCCCGTGCTCGCTGCTCCTGGCAGAAGCACCGCTGCTGCCTGCCGCTCTCTAGGTGAGCCGGCACTCGGACTTCTGACGAGTCATCTGCCGGAGGATGGGCTGCTTTTGTGCTTCTAGAATATGCTTAACATGGCCCCCGGGCTTAAAAACTCCAGCCAATTTGCCTGGCTGAAGTCGCGGTTCAGCCTGTGGTTAGTTGAGCATTTTGTTATATGCTCAGCTGTGTTACTCAGTAGCTGTTATTACGCGGAGGTGTCTCATTTCAATGGAGTTCCTCTTCGGAGGGCTGCTGAACTAATTTGTATAGGAAAGCTGAGCACGTTGAGGTAATGGCATGTAATTTGACTGAAATGTTCTGATGTCTGGAAAGAAAAATGGAACTTGACACGTGGCAGTCCCATTGGCATAGAAATACAGGTAATGAGCTTTTTCTAAATAATGTGTTTGAGGCAGTGGCCATGAGTTATGCACAGTCCCAATATTTCGAGGTGCAATGAAAATAGCTTTACAACGTGTAAAGGTAAACGAGGTTGTTAAAGTTCATAGAATATCTTGAGTTGGAAGTGGTCCAAAAACATAATGCAACTTGCTGCACCTTGCAGGGCTACATAAAGTTATAAATAGTTTTATTTTTATGGTTGTCTGATGACTGCAGTTCTCAGCAAAAAATTTATGTGTCTTTCATTTGGGATTGTTGAGAAACGAAACCGAAACATTATCTTGTTAAGCAGGGATGACTTTATCCTTTGGAAAAAGTGGTAGTAGCTTCTGCAAGAAATATCTTGCCTCCTTCTGCCACTCCCTTTGCAGGAAACAATTAACAAAATAAAAAACACCAGTGCCATTGGTGGGGAGCAGGGTCTCTGTTGACTGGTCACACGGGAAGTGAAGTAGGAGCTCGCTGTCTGTGGTTAGCGGTTTCCGTCTAAAGGATGTCTTGAGTTTCGTTTTATCAAGTTGCTTTAAGAACACAACTTTTCCTTTAGAACAGTGGAAGAGCATTCCATTCACAAGGCCCTTCAGTGGCCTTTTAACACTCTGGCTGGTGCTGGAGCTGCGGTGAGCGTGTAGCAAGCAGGAGTGCTGTGGCTTGGAGCAGGCTCAGCAGCAGTGCAGATGGATTCCTGGTGTGCCTGCAGAATGCACAAAGGTGCTGCCTCTGTCTGCCACTGAGCAGGAGGATGCTGCTCTGGAGTCCTCCCTGTAGATGGGTGTGTTTAGCAGGGAGATGAGGGTGGGACTCCTGTGCTGCATGGAAAGTGTGCCTGACTAATCTGAAACAGCCAAGCGGACAAAGAATAGGTTTAATGATAGGACAAGGATAGGTTTAATGAACTGCTGCTTCTTCTGGTGAACTCTGCCATTTGCTACCTTTGCTCTTAGTAATTCTTGGGTCAGAACACTTAGTAAGCAGTTGAAGAGTCCAGAGTTTGATTTGAAAAAGTTAATTAACTTGTCTTGCAAAAATGTACTGTTATGTGTTAATTTGTTTAGTCAGCTAAACCACTTTGAAACTGTAGCTAGTGTAGGTTAATGCTTAATCCTTGCTTTCCCTGAGATTTATAAGTACCTGAAATCAGGAATATATTTTAACATTTAAATTTTTTTTGCACCATAGCATAAAACAATCATGTAGGATGGGAGATGAAAATAGAATAATGTAAGCACTGAAGATTTGAATTTTTATTGTGTTATTTATCAGTAAGGCTATAACATCAGTAGCATCACCTATTACTTTTTCAAATGGAAGCAGCTATACTGTAATTTAATCTCCTTTATATGAAGTTACAGGTGAATTTTGTCCCTACAGGGCAGTACAAATGCTCAAGTTATCCCACATTGCTAGGGAGAAGCAGGATTTTTCTGCCTAAACGCTCATCTTTGTGTACTTTGTGCAGCTGTCAGCTGAAAATGTCCTAGGAACTCTATAGAATGGGGTGCTTGATTTTCTAACTCCTGAACTTTGAGGTTTGCTTTCTCTGCTTTTTGCAGTACACACTTTTGGTTCTGGAATGGCTGTTTTTTAGTAAAAGCAATGTTGAGTAGTTCTGGTTGGAAGGAATCTTTGGATATCTCTCCCAGACTTCTGCTGAGAAACTCACTGCTTGCTAAATTCAGAAACTGGCTGTTGTGAACATGAGAAATGGGTTTTTTAAGAAATTTCACTTTAAAATGCTCTTTTAGCTCAAAACAGGGCTTCTGAGTTTTGTAAACTGCCTGAATTTTGGCAGTGGGTATTCCAGTTTTTATATTCTGCATGATTCTTAATGAATTATAAAAACTTAATTGTTTTAACTCTTTACTCTTTTTAATGAGGTATTACTCTTCCTACGTAAAAATACACTCACAGATTGGATTTTGTTGCCTGCCTTACAAATTCCTTATTTTTCTCTTTTGTGGAGATTCAAGGAAGATCAGTGTTTGCTTACAGTATGGGAGAATTAGTTACCACTTCAGTAGTGCTGATTCAGGATTGTTTTATCCCATGGCTGTGTGCCTCATTTAAGTCTGGTGGCAGAGGATTCAGTAGGACAATACACAATTTCTTCTCTGCAGTGTAATGTTACAGTGCAGGAAAAACCATCAGTGTTTCTTACCGTTCTGAAATAGTATTTAGTACTAAGAATAAAGGCTGCCTGTCATTATTGGTGAAAAAGCTTAATACCAATAGTGTTAATTTATGCCATTCTTTGGGTAGACCAGAATGATATATGTGGGAAAAAAATTTGTTGAGGAATCATTCAAAGATCTAAAATCATAAATGTGTTAGGCTGGCAAACAGTGCTGCTGTCCTGGATGAAACCTGAGGACAGGTGGAAAGAATCTGTTTTGCAAAGGGGATTAAATTTTTCATAAAGACACTCCATAACCTCCCCATGCTAATCCTGCAAGCAACTATCATTTCCAAATAAGTTGGATTAATTAGCTTTTTTTTTAATTCTGTGAAATATTTGGACCTTTCTTGTTTTTTGGTACTGTGGGTTTTTTGGTTTTGTTTGGTTTTTTTCTCCTAGATTTGTGTCTTTGCACTTATCAACACTTTGCATGATTTTACTACTGCAACACTTTGTAATTTGCAAAGATTTGTTCCTGCAGCTACAAAATGTGAATGGGATGGACCCAAGGCTTATAAAAAAATTGTACTTTCACCAGTGGAACAACCACCCACCTACTTCTATGTTTACCATATGAGCATTTGTTTTTTTTTTTTTTATTTTTCATCCTGACTTGCACTCAGTGGCTTTTCTTCAGGCAGTATTTTCTGGCTGCTGATCTAATTTATTTGCTTGTGTTGATCATGATATTCTTTTTATAACAAACTGTCATTTGGTTCAGAGTTCTGAACTTGTTAGAATATTTTTTAGTTGATTTAAACAGACTGAGCGTGGGTTTAAAAGCATTGAAGTAATTGAAAATGTTAGTGTCTGGGAAACAAAGGAAACTGACTTTATTTTGTATCTCGGTGCTGTTAACATTTTTCAAGTGAGATGTTTATTGCTCTGCTGGTTTTGGCACATCACTCACTTCAGAGAGAAAGCAGTTGCCACATAAAGAGGAAGGGCTGACTCCACAGAGAAGTGCTGATGGCTCCAAGTGGAGAAGTGATGAGTGAGGAGAAGAATAGAAAAGTTGGGGCTGCAGTCTGGGCTGCATTACTGATGTTTTGTGGAAAAACTGTAATTTGAGGTGTGCCTTGAACGCAGTGCCACGGTCAGGGGGAAATGCCAGCAGGATTGGATGTCCCTGGAGGCTGCGTTGGTTTCTCCAGACTGTGGAAGCTTTTGATGAAGCTTGACAGTCTCGATCCCGTTTCTGAAGGTTTGTGTGGTGTCTGTGTGGGGCAGACACTGCAGTGGCATTTTATGTCAGTGATATGCCGTGTGTGCCTGATGTAGTTCAGCTGTGCAGGGTAGAGGGGTGCTTGTTGATGGCTGAGGCTGTGGTTACAGGGAATCAGTGTTTGTTCAGGCACAGCTTGGAGGAGTCCCTGTAAAGGGACATAACTTGTGCTGCAGGCTTGTAACATTGGAAAGGAATAGTGCAAGACATTTTAGTTCCTGTCCCTCTGCCCCTCCTTCCCCAGCCCCCGGGCATTTCACGTCAAACTCTTCTGGGGGAGGAACAGCAAATTAGTTCTTGGATTTAGAATAAAGTGTTAGGTTCCTTTCCTATTATTTTTTTTTTAACTATTATTATTATTTAAAAATCTGTAGCTGTTTTAATCAGCATCACAAAATTTGTAAAGCCAATTAATCAATTTCAAAATGTTAACTAGTTATCTGTTGTTGACTGTTTTTAGGTAGAGGAATATTCTTCAGGAAAAAAAGTTGAAAAATAAGTAACTTCCTTTTTTTTTCTGGCATTTAAAAAAAAAAAAACAAACAAAAAACCCAAACCAAACTCCTCCCCCCGCCACCAAAAGAAAAACCGCACCAAAAACTTTCACATATTGTCACTCATTCCAATCAAAACCAGCCCTCAGCCCAAACCAACCCCCCCACCTTGCAGCTGAAGGGTGTGTGTTTGTGGCCCTGAGGAGCCGTGTGAAGGTTACAGCAGCTCCGTGTGCTGCAGGCACTGCTGTCTGTGCTGCTGTCCTGCACGCACCCCAGGAGCTCAGCAGGAGCTGGAGCTCAGCCTCTGGCTGAACCTGGCACACAGCAGTGCTGCAGACCTGCTTGCTTCCTGCTTTTTTGGTATTTTTAACACCAAATGGTCTCGCTCCTGATCATCTGACCCCCTAAATCCTGCAGACAGTGACTTTCACCTGCTGGGTGAAATGACCTGGAGGATGTGGCTGCAGAGCCTGGAGACCTCTGAATGAGGCTGGTCATGTGAGAATTTACCCAAGGCATTTTCCAGCAGTTGTACTTTGTCCTTCTTTTATGAATAGCTGCAGAAAGGCAGCTACAGTAGCTAAGAGAGAGAAAAATAACTAGCCTTGTTTCCAGGAGTTCAGCTCTTGACCTGTATACCTGTGGATGTGTCTGTGTAGACTATACTTTTCCAGAGAAAGCATCAACTCACATGTACAATACAAAGTTGAAGGTTTGTGAGCATTGAAGAAGCATGTTATTGAAGTATTTTCCTTTCCGGAGATCTTAAAGTCAGTCTGGGTTCAGCAGCAGAATCTGGGGAATTCCTGCTTGTTTATTCTGCAGTTTCACATCACTGTTGTGTTTTTATGGCATTGCAGTACTGTTTCCTGTGGATGTCATAACTCAGTCCAGAAGGGAAAAGTCAGCCCTTCTGAGTCATAAGTACTTTCTACTTTGCTCCATGACACTTTTGTTTCTGTCTGTTTGTTCTTGTTACATGTGATTGCAATTTCATTCTCATTTTTGTCATTCTTCTGAACACTTGGAACAAAGGGATTAGAGAGGAGCTTTTCATGGAACACCTGCTTATTAGATGGAAGCAGATGCATCATATGCCCTTTCCAGGAATCCAATAACCTAATAGCAGTGCTTTTAGGGTAAGCTGTCTCAAAGGTGCTTCGTGTCTTGCTTGTACCATGTGCTGCTCTCTGAGACTTGAGTAGCTGAAGCTTATTTGTGGCTTTCTCACCTTAAGTCTGCATTTCATTAAAGTTTCTTTTTTTTTTTTTTCTAGAAAGCCTTAGATTCCAGCTAGATCTAATTGTGGGCAGTATATAATTTCCAGAAATGTTTCTGCGTTTAGTTTTACCTTTGTATCACCTAATGTGAAAGTATGTATTAAGCTGTGATAAGCACATATAACAGTAATTAATGTTTGTGGATTGCAGGCATGTCAGAACCTTGCTGCTGGAGTTTTTTTCTGTTGCATTGTGTTCTTAACCTCTGTTGTCTCTGTAAATAAATATTTTTATTTGTTCTTAGAATTTTCTACTTTCATTGCATTCTGTAGATTCTTCCATCTTCTTCCATGTGGCCTTGATGCTTTACTGGTCATCTTATCCACATTGTCAGAGACTGTTCTCTGCTTTTCATGCTCAGCTGATGTTTTTGCTATAGAGCTCCTGTGTTGCTCTGCTTCATTTCAGGTTATGTTTTGGGCAAGGCCTTCTAAGCTGATTCTTTAAATGGTAAAGGCATTCTGAATAAAAGAGTGAAGTGACTATTATGTTCTTTTACTGGTGGTAGTAAACACTAGGTGTTGTCTTATGATGGAATATGGAAATTGTCTACTTTGAATAATGTTATTAGAAAAGTAAGTGAACCCTTCTGCCTTTTTAAGAAGCAAGGGCTAAAATGCTCCTGGGTATAAATAATTATTTGTAGCAGCATGTTACAAATAGATGCTAATCAGTAGAGTTCCTAAATTAACAGTTGAGGGAGTCCAATTTCCTTGTTGCAGATTTCTTTTTATTAGTGCTAATGAAACTTGTTTTAAGGGGATAATAGACCTATGACAGAAGGTGAAATGTGCCCAGGAGTTTCTGTTCAACAGCATTAACAACTCAAATTTTTACTGTTTCTTTGCATCAGCACTGTTAGCATATTTTTTTTGTAGTATCACTTTCTGATTACCTTAGAGCTCTGACTTTTTCATTGTACTTTTTTTTTTCTTTAAACTACTTTTTGGAAGTTTTTATCTAAGTATGGCAGGCAAGAGACTTTTTGACTTGAGCAGCTCAATGTGAATCTTCTGCAAAGTGAACTTCATACTTTTTAAACAAATTAATTCTGGGTTTGTGTTAAAAGGTATAAGAATCAGTACTTGTATGTTGATTTGCCATCTTTAGGTGCTTGTGTCCTGCTCTTGGCTCCCTAGTAGAAGGAGGACACATGCTCATTGAAGAAAGTCCAGCAAAGAAAGGTTCATGAAGATTACAGAGGGACCTGGAGAATCTTTCATATTTGGCTGGAAAAAAGGAGACTTGCAGGGGATCTTAGATGTATAAATACCTGGGGAGGGGGACTTGAACAGACATTCAGACTCCTCTCAGAGCCCAGTGACAAGGAGGGCAATGGGCACAAACTAAAACATGGGAAGCTTCATCTCAACAAAAGAAAACACTTTTTTACCATGAGGGTGGTCAAGCACTGGAATGTGCTGCCAGACAGGTTGTGAAGGTTATAAAGTCTCCAGAATTCCTGGAGATTGCCCTGGACACAGTCCTGGGCAGCTGGCTCTGCCTGGTTGCTTGAGCAGGAGGTTTAACTAGAGGATCCCAGGAGGTCCCTTCCTCATGTGAGCAGTTCTGTAACCATACACATATGACTGGAAGGTTATAAATGGGCACATTTGTAGTAATTAGTGGTGTACAAGCATTTGAAGTGCATTGGAGTACTGCCTGTTCAGACCCGTGAAGCATGGCTCCAGCCCAGTATCTACAGTGCTAAGTGGAACAGTTTTCTTACTTGCAGTGCTTAACGTTGTAACAGTTACTGTGAACACTGTTCAGGATTCTTCTTATTCATCCTGAGTTACTAAAGTCATAGCTAATAGTAAGATGTGCCCATAAATTGTGAAGTCTTAATTTTGAGTCAGTCAAAGAGGCCTTGTAAGCAGCTTTATTTGAATTTAGGTTATCCTGTCTAGATGGAAGTTACGTAATTTGTTATACCTACTTCTTCAAGACTGAGTGTTTGTAACTGTTCAAGAAAATAGAGTACCTTTGTATCTTCTGCATCTTTCCTCAGGAGCTTGAGCTGTTTCTTCTAATTTGTGATGACAACTGAAACTTCCCCACTTCATTTCTGCGTTTATTGGTGAATCTGTTGACCTCATCAAATTAGGGGTGTTGGGGAAAGCAAGGCGTATGAGCCAAAACATATCTCCTGTGAAAGTCTTTGTCTGTTCCTAAACAGAGAGACTTGACCCAACTTCAGATTTTTTTTTTCTCTTTAGTAATTAAAAAAATTTGCCCCTAATTCTCAACATTTCTAAACCCCTGAGATTTGGAAAGAATCTGTCACTTGTGTTTGAGTGATACTGCTTTTCAAAATAAAGGGTATATCTTGAAGCAGGAGAAGGGGAATAGAAGTCAGACTTCCTGAATTTTGTTTTACTGTTTTACAAAGCAAACAAAAAATCCCCTGAATACCTTCTTCCCCCAGCCCATATCAAAACCCCACCCAAACTGTCCAAGGTTCTAAAGAACTGTGATGTCTGTAGGTATGTTTCCTCTTGTTGGTGTGTGTTTTTAGCAGAAGCACTTTTTCATTCAATACTATGGCTTAGAATAATGTCTGACAAAGGAGAGATCACTGTGTTTGTCAGTATTTTTGTTCTGGGCCTGACTTAGGGCTTAAAGCCAAAGTCATGTCAGAGGGTGCATGACTGGACACGAATACATAAGGAAATCAAACTGTTGTGGTTGAACATTTAGTATTCTGAGCCTGATAAATAGGTTTCTTTTCTTCAGCTGACTTTCTGACCTCATTGCTATTAAGAATTAAAAAATGTTTGTTATCCAGCTTGAAGCTGCTTTTGGCTGCTTGCTTGTTTTACTGTGAGGATCTTTTGTGGGAGGGCTGAATTTAGAATTAGGATTTTGAGGGCACAGAGTGGAAGAAGAGATGACTGTAAATACAGAGAACCCACCACATTTATATTAAAGTATTTTTTTCATGGTATTCCTCTGTCTTTAAGATTTTATTTCCTAGCGCTCAGCCTGGTAAACCTTGGTGTTTTGGGAGCTAAGGGATAACTCGGCATTCCCTTCCTGCTTGTGGAGGGTGCAGAGCTGAGTTTAGAGCGTTGTTTCTCTTGGCAGCTCTTCACCGACGGGATCACCAATAAGTTGATTGGCTGCTACGTGGGCGACACGAGGGACGACGTGGTGCTGGTTCGCATCTACGGCAACAAGACGGAGCTGCTGGTGGACCGCGACGAGGAGGTGAAGAGCTTCCGCGTGCTGCAGGCCCACGGCTGTGCCCCCCAGCTCTACTGCACCTTCAACAACGGCCTGTGCTACGAGTTCATGCAGGGAGAGGCCCTGGATCCAGAGCACGTCTGCAATCCTGACATTTTCAGGTGGGCTTTTAAACTCCTCCAGATCTCCCTTCATTGTGCGTTTATGAAGTCCTGCCTGGCCTCAAGGACTTGGAGCGGAGTTTGAGCAGAAAATGTGTATTTCTGTAAGCCTGCTCAAGGCTGATCTTCACGCTGCCTCAGTTCTGCTATTTCAGTGCTGAGCAGTGATCCCTGATGCCTCCACAGAACACCGTACTGATTAAAGGGCTGGTTGTTGTGTTTAACACTTGCACATCACCATCACGGAGGTCATTGCATGTGGTGGAGTTGTAGGGGGCTGGACTTGGCTAAAGTACTTCCAGCTCTTTCCAGGACATTCCTTTTGTGAATAGATACCAGAAAGTTCCACTGAGAAGTGATTTTTTTTAAATTGTTAGCAGTGAGCAGAAAGTGCTGATGTCATAAGATTTTAGTTTTTCATGTGTGCACTGAAATGAATCTGCTTAAAAATAGCAGCTAAGTTAAATCAAAACTTGGAAAAACAAGCAAGAGTAGGCTGTAAATGCGGGTGAAGTTTGTGTGCTGTAACTGAGCTCCAATCCTTCCCCCTTCCCTTCACACAGGTTGTGATCCTAGTGAACTTTTGAGTCTTGAAATGTGCTACTCTTGTTTAAACCCTTTTTCAATTCCTGAGCTGTATTTTTAAATTTTTTTTCAGTTAAATATAACATTAATTTAATTTTCATTTTTTTTAGACTCATTGCTAGACAGCTTGCTAAAATCCATACTATTCATGCACACAATGGATGGATCCCTAAATCTAATTTGTGGCTGAAAATGGGGAAATACTTCTCCCTCATACCCACAGAATTTGCAGATGAGGAAGTCAATAAAAGGTGGGTATTTCCTTGTATTCTTTTCAGACTTCACATTCCTTCTGCTGGAATTTGTGTTTGTACAGTATCATCAGGCTTTGTATCTTGCTCAGAAGGCAGACTCCTTCTGAGACAGCTTAAAAATATTCTTAATGTGACTTTGAAATCATGGAGGCCCTTCTTGCTGTGTTGTTAAGAATGCTGTTAAGAATTAAAGAATGCTCTAGCAAAGTGGTTTTTATTTTACAATGCCAAATTCTTATAAAACTGAGGAAACATGAATAGGTAACTTAAAATGTAGAGGACAGAATGGCCATTGAAGTGTGTACTGTGACTAGACTAAAACTTAGGGTTAATTTCCTCGGTATAGATACATAGTTACCTATACTGTTGTGTGTTCTTCTTGGAGGAAGTACTGGAATGTGAACAGAAAGTGAATGAAATTCACATGGTAGTTCTTTTAAGCTCTGCACCTTTAAAATATGTGGGAGTGTATTCATGTCCTGCTCCTGATTCTTGGACTACTGTTGTGTTTACAGCACAGATAATCTTCAGAAGATTGTTTTCTGGGGAGGACAGAGAAAAATGATTGTCGTAATTTGACTGCTTTGTGCCTTGGGAAAGCATACCCTGATTTGGGAGAGGGTCTGTTGAACTGTTTGCAGGAAGAATGTAGAGAAAAGTACTTTAATTCAAATGCTTGCTATGGAACACAGAGCACTAAATGTTAACTCTGTTTCCTTATACCTGGAAAGGTTCTTAAGGGACATTCCGAGTCCCCAGGTTCTTCAGGAAGAGATGGCCTGGATGAAGGAGAGACTGTCAAATTTAGGATCACCAGTGGTGCTCTGCCACAACGACCTGCTGTGTAAGAATATCATTTACAACAAGAAGAGAGGTAGGTGTGAGTAGTGAGGGGCTTTGGCTGTGCTGTAATTGCTGTGCTGCATCAGTGGTGGTGTTTTACTCACTTGTTGAGGTGAACTCAGTTTGAGCTTTTGAGACCCAGTGTAATGGTAGTGATACCTGTTCTTAATTAGCTAATTCTCATCTGTATGCTACTGTATAGAGGAAGAAAATCAGTGTTCCTTGCTTTTCTTAATGACCTCATGAATTTGTTAATCCCCAGCTTGCCTGTATGCCTGGGCTGCAAAGTACGTAACTGAATGCTAATTCTATTCTGGTTGTATAAAGCTTTTGGGAAGAAAAGAAAGTCATGCAAGTATAGAAGACAATATGAAAATTGTCTCCTGTAACATTTTGTTCTGGCATGTGATTGTGGGGAATACACTTTCTTAATGAAGAATCTTAATGATATTAAATACTGCATTCAGTAGCTCAATTTGTTTCCTGCGTGATGTACACCGACAGCTTGAAAGATTTCTTTTGTAAATACATGCTTTGTTTAAGCAGTTGTAGGCAGCACCCATCTTGGCAAAAATTAATTACAGTTTTGTTTCTATTACTATACATTTAACTTGTAGTTACTGTTATTAAGATCTGTTAAAGTTTCCATATAAACCCACAGTTTATTGGTTTTAGTGGTTTGGGGCTCAGCTACTAAGTGAATCAATCAGGAATTAAACAACGCAAACTTGTGACACTAAAATGGCCACTGTGCAGTAAAAATACACAATTTTCCTCCCATTTCAAATACCTGAGCTCAGCTGAATGTGACTAATCAGATTACAAGGTTTTCTCTTGAAATAAGGATGACGCATTCCTTCTAGTAGCTGCATATTTTTGTGCCAGTTGAGTAAGATTGTTGGTATGCAAGTTATGTGCCTTAACTCCTAAAGAAAAAGAACAAAACTAAGGTGGTGCTGGTTCTAGTATGAAAACTGGCTGTATGTGCTAACACATTTCTGCATCATGTGTGAATTCTGCATCACCATGTGAACTGAGGAAATAAATTCTTTTGGTGATTTGTATACAAGCTTCCCTCTGAATAATGCCACCTTTGAAGGAGTTGCTTTAAGTTAGGTATGCCTGTATGTGTGCATGCACCCTAACAATGCTATTAATGTCAACTTTACATTCTGTGAATTCAGTACCAAGCTTGAGAGGTTTTGCTGAGTTTCAGTGATGGACTATAGTTCTGCTTAAAAGAGAAAGGGGCTTTTGAAAGCATGACAGGTGTGCATAAGACCAGACTTGTGGTCTTCACACTTGGGGTTGTGATACTGCAGTACCAAAACTAAATCTGTTTTTACCATGTGGGTTTTTTTAGTGCTGAAATGGAACACTGAAACCTTGGGTTTTAGCATTCCACAGCAGACCCACTGAGATAAAAGTTATTTTTTTAGTAACTTTTCATAGCAGAACTATGCAACAAAAAGAAAAAGATCTGAGGAATTCCTTTAAAAGCTTCCCTGTTCTTGTCGATAAGCTTGAAGCGCCTAATTGAAAAAACAAATGCTGTGTGCTTTTCTTTTTGTAAGCAGGATGGGGGAAAAAACAATGCCAGCAGTGCATCCCGTGTGAGCAATCCTACAGTAACAAGTGTGTGCGTGTTTATAGCTTGGAGACTGGGTGGGGAGAGGGAGGTTTGTAAAGAGCTTAGGCTTCAAGCAAGCTGTAAACAGCTGGGGGAAACACTTGGAAATGTGAAGTAATAAATATATTATTAAACTTCTGTTTGAACACTGTACATGTACTGTGTTGTAAAATTTGTGCAATCTGGGTACAACAGGGACCATTTTCATAGTAACCAAACCTCAATGCCATCTGTAGAAAGGATGATTGTCATTTGGAAGCTCTTTTTTATAGCACACTTTTTACAGAGCATCAGCAGGAAGCTCAGCTTTAACTGTAAAGAAACATGTATAACTGGAATTGTGTTCAGCAGAGCGAAAGTTTTTCTTGGTATAAAAAAAAAAATTGCAAGAGCACAAAATGTAATCTTTTAAAAGATGAGCTTCACTAGGAATGGCATCAAATTGTCTGAAGGTAGTTAACAGCTTTGGTGAATGCAGTACTCTGACTAAATTCACTCTTCCATCTAGAAAAGCTTCTGTGTGTCCATAAGATCTTGGTGACCCTAAACTGAAAACACGAGGACGTTGATTTTCTAGATTAACTACGGTATTTTTTTTTCTTTATTCCTCACTAAAATTTGTGCAAAACTGGTAGTATTGTCTGGCTTTTCAGAAGCTGTCACAAAGAAAACCTAATTTATTTGTTTTAGTAATACTGTATTTATAATTTTGTTTTTGAATGCTTAATTTGCACATTTACTAGTTGGGGAGATATGTGGGGATGTGTTTAAGCTACAGACTATCAGGACATACTAGGACTTGTGTCCAATGCAGTATGAGTAATTATGGCTTGTTCCTGAGCTTTGCCTTAGACTTGTCCTCTGCATTAAATTCACATAAAGTTTTCAGACTTGAAAGAAAAATCATAGTCATGCCACATACTGCTTCTAAGAAAAATCAGTCTCCTGTCCTTATTTATGAGCCTGGAAGAGCATGTTGAGTGTTAACTTCATTTAATGGAGTCTCACTCATCTGATTTGAATTTGTTCCTGCTGTGGCTGAGAGAACTCTGCCTCTTGCTGTTTTGTTAATGTCCATTCTCAGTCACTCAGGATATGGAAATCTGCAAGTGGTACTTTACATAACTTGTAATTATCACTGTCATCTACCCTTTGAAGGATAGAGTTCAGCATTTCACATTTCTTTTTATTGCACTTTTGACATCAAGAATATTCAAAATATGCTTGAAGCTTGGTGCTGCTTATTTATAGACCTTATGTTCTGATGCTCCTAAATTTGATTGTTTTTGTTTTTCCAGTGTGACCTGGAAATTTCCAAAAATACCTGATATTTAAAGAGTATTCAAATACTTGCTATTCAACAAGATCCAGCATCAGAGTACTTTTCTGTTTCTATGTGTGCTTTTTTTGCATATATGAAAATGAGCTGCAGGGAGTTGTGTGTAGGTAGATGGATAGTTTTGTTCTGTTTATTCCCTCTGCCTACCTGATGTTTTCTATGATCTGTGGTAGGAGTCTGTGGGTGCTTAGTGCTTCTGAAGATGGAGGTATTTTTAAGGCTTCTGGTTTTGATCTAAAAACCTGTTTTGTTTTGCACAGCTCTTTTGGGTATTTATAGCTAAAATTATCCTTTGGGTGGGTGAGCTGTTTGTGAATTTTCAAGCATGTTCCTAGCACAGATCCTTGTCTTTGAAGCTGTTTTCCAGGGGCTCCGTGAGCAGTATGGGACAGAACTCAGCTCTGGTAGCTACAGCCAGGACTTGGGCAGGGGAAGTGCTTTCCCTATGAAACCTTTGAAAAGGAAAATCTGCTAGGAGAAGAGGGTCCTCACCCTCCTACTTGTCAGATCCCTGAGGAGATCCAGCAGATGCTTTGTTGATTGCTGTTTGATCTATGTGAAAGTGCATTTCTGGGATATGGAATACAGTGAATTCCATTCTGTATGATCCTGTGTTTTATTGTGGGGTATGTTGCATGTTGTCTGCCCTAGAGAAATGCCTGGAAAAAAGTCGTGTTTCAGCTTGAGGTATTCCACACTCTTGACATGCCTATTTCTGTCAACAGCAGCAGCTTCTCCAGAGAGCTTGTTTGCAAATTTTCTCATTTCAATAAAGCACAAATACGCTTAGACCAGTGTCTCTTGCTCTCAGGGATATTGATGGGATGCACAATTTGTGGATTCCTTTTAGAAGCCTTGAAACAACAGCTACCTGCTAAGCCAGTAATGTAAGCATAGCTTTTAGAAGTGGCTTTCTTGTCTGAACTGCAGCAAATCTTAAAATACACTGATTATTTAAACAATGACTGCAGACTTTCTTCTGCTTTTTCCAAAGGCGGGTAGATGAGTGTGTGTGTGTGTACTTACTTGTATAAGTACATCTGTTGCACATTTTTGAAGCAGCAAACATCAAAGTTTTCGCTTTCAGTTCCACAGGAAGAACTTGCATATTTATTTTGAGCCATTGTGCAAAAATTAATTTATAAGGTTGAGTTGCACAGTACTATGAGTCTGAAATGGATTAGTGTATGTGGAAAGCTTTTTTGCTTTGAACTTTTGTCTTGTCAAATGGGAGTTTGCCAGGTTTTCTCCATCTGCTACCCAAGGGCTGGGTATGTCCTGTTCCTGCTTTGTGAAGACAGTAGCCAGCCATATCTTGTTAGCTTCAATTTCTGCTTCTATGTAATATTCTTTATATCTGGAAGTAAGTTGTTTAAATGCAATTAAAAATTCATGATGACACATAGGGATGTTCTAGGTGAGATCTGCGCATGAAAAATTTAAGGTATTTATGTCTGTATTTTACTAGCAGACTTTCACCTGCTGTGTGTGGATTTTAGGTAAGGAAGGAAGAGAACAAACCTCTCAATACAAGTGATATTAAATGTTTGGAGCGCGGAATGGGGACAGAAGAGCTCTTGTGGAGCAGAACATTAGCCAGGGCTGGGGTTTTAACTGGCTGGTGGCTTTAGAGGTGTCTGTTGTGAGAAGCAGTGGGAAGAGCAAGGCTGGGAATCTGCCAGTCAGGCAGAGCACAAGTTCATCAGTGACAGTAAGATCTTGCCTGCAGCTGCTGTAGGATTTGCTGCTTCAAAGCTCTAGAGGCCTTCAATTTTTTTCCACTGCCAGCAGAGTTTCCTGGAAGGAGCTTGCCACTTTGCAGTGCTGTTGGTTTGTTAGAACATAAAACATTTAGCATCATGACCTTGGTAAGCAAGCCTTTCTTTCAGTGGAAGTAAGGGTGAACTCAGACTTGGAGGATTTGTGGCTAAGTGATTATATTTGTGTTGTAGAGTTTAATTTCCATTTTAAGTGCTTAGACAAAAAGATTTGTCCGTCTGGCAAACATAATTGTGTTAGGAGTTCAAGAATGGCAAAGATGAACTGCATAGCAAAGAACACTTCTAACAAACTTCTGTGCTAACTTGGTCAGGCCATTGGTGAAACTATTTTACTTGAGATGTACAATATTCCTAAATCTTTAGGAGGTAGTGTAGTAGGCACTTAAAATCCTTTGTCTAGGAAACATATACATAATGCACTTAATATTAATATTGTTCTTGATTTTCTTTTTAGCCTATAGTTTTAAGTAATGTTAAAAGAGTTGTCATTATAATAGAATGTTTTTGTTAATTAAGTAATGTATGTAGCGATTAAAAAAATATTATAGAGAGGGAGAAGCACGCAATGGTGAAAATTACTGATTTCAGTATAACAGTGAGAAATGTAAGGTTTTCATTTTAGTGTTCTAGTGCAAACAGATGTTAGCCCATTGCTTAATTATGGATTTTTTTAGTAATTTTGCTGGTTTCCTGTGAAATACAAGAGCTCTAGTTTTACCTGATCAATCTCATTTACATTTGAACTGTTCTGTGTGCTCTAGGCACTCTTGAGCAGCTTCAGTGCAGGTGAACATATTAAGGAAACATTTGGGACTGTGTTTTGCTGCTGTATCAGCCCTTGCTTACACAATGCTACCTAGTTTGGTAACTTTGGGGACCTTAGTCTGATGGTTACTTGACGCTAGTTGAATCCAGCTTAAAAAAAGCAACAGTTACGAATAATCTTCCTGTTTCCTCTACCACTCTTACAAAGCAAGTATCAGCATGTTGCAATGTGTTAGTCCACTGTGGCTGCACATTTGTGTGATAAATAAACAGGACTGTTATTTTTTAAGTCAGGGAGAAATCTGCTATTTTTACATAAAGTTTAACGAAAGAATGGGCTGCTGTACGTCTCATTTTGAGAGTGAGGGAGGCCCTCATGTGGTAGAAGTTAAAATTGGAATTCTCCTACTCAGACTTGAAGCAGAGAGAATTGTAAGCTCTGAACTTAAGAGCTTTGCTGAATGAATATTTACCCTTAAATATCTCCTATCATAGAAGTCACAGCCTTACCCTGAAGTGTCTGAGCGCACACAACTGGGTATAAGTAGATTTGTGGTTGTTTTCTCCAAAAATCTTCCAAGGACACCAAAGGACCAGGGCTAGTACTTGATTTGATCTGGACTCTGATGTTGCTGCTGTTGTTTCTCACACAGGTGATGTGCAGTTCATAGACTACGAGTACTCCGGGTACAACTACCTGGCTTATGACATTGGAAATCACTTCAATGAATTTGCAGGTAAGAACTGGGCTTCTGAGGGAAGAGTGGACTGGTTTTTCTAAAAACCCCAGCAAACTCACTCTTGTTTTTGTATCTGGTTACATGCTTACAGCTCTCAGCTCAGGATGTGTTGGTGTGTCTCATTTTGCAGACCAGTTGTGCCCTTCCTTTGCAGATCTTCTAACCCAGAGCTGGAAACATCATGTCCCGAGTTCTCATAGTTAGATAAGTTCAGAACACACAGCTTCTGTGAGGTGACAGCAGAGACAGCCCACTGTGGTGCAGTACTGTGCATGTCACACTAGAGGTGCACGTGTTGACAGTATTCTGTGGGATTCCACAGTGCCAAAAGGCAGGATTCTGTGTTTTTTAGTGGTTTGAATGTGTGCACGAAGTACTTGACCTGTCCTAAAACGAGAAGTAAACACTAAGACTATTCCATAGGGAAAAGGTGGGATTTTAGGAATACGGTGGTTTTAGATTAATTTATTCACTAGTTCACATTTTTTACAGCAAATGCCCATTCCCCCTTTCTCCACAAGAGAGAAATGACCTCAAGCATGTGCTGTACTATTTCAGAGCATGGGCCAGCAGGGAAAATCTACTTAATAATAAGAGCAGATGGAAAGCACACTGTGGTGAAATGAAGAGCCTTGATCTACCAGTTGCTTCACAGACCATGTTAAGTTTACATAACTTAAAAAAAAAAAAATCAGAGTGTGTGCTTGGTAATTTGAGTTGTATAGTTGGTAATTTAAACATTTGGAAAGCATGTTAAATTATTGAGAATTCCCACATTCACTGGGAGTGATATTGGAAGTGAACTGTGATCCAGGTTTGAGGCTCCTAGCTGAGTCCCTATAGCCTGTGACTAAGCACCTCCAGTATAGGAAGAAAAATAGGATAAAAATGAGTTATGGGCTCCTCATTCTACCAATGCCCTGTGGAGGAGAGAGGCAGACTCACAGCAAGTTTTCTTCAAACATGGGCTCAGTGATAACTGGGTATGCATCTGGATTTGGCTTGGGATATTGTGGCATATAAGTCTCTTTTCCTACAAAATACATAATATTTGGTCTATTTGTGAGGGTTTTTGTTTCATAAAGCAGATGCTTTTTCTCAAAACCCAAGGTGTTGAATCCCAACGTAGAAGCAGACTCTATCTGGCTGAAAACATAAATTTGTAATGTGGAACACTGTGATTTGTATGTGGGAAATTCTTGGCAGCATGTAATTTAAGGTGAGGTCAAAGTAAAAATGGGGCTATTTGTTCACATCAATCTGTGCCTGTGTGTTGGGGTGGGAAGGGGCACAGTAGTGGACTACTAATGGTAGTACTAAAGGGTTTCTCGTGGTCTTATTATGCAACATGGGGTTCTGATAGTGTTCTTGTCTTTTTCCTAGGAGTAAATGAGGTAGACTACAGCCTTTATCCCAACAGAAAATTACAGGAGCAGTGGCTGAGATCTTACCTCGAGGCCTACAAAGAATATAAAGGATTTGGCACAGAAGTCAGTGAAAAAGAAGTTGAAGTTCTGTATGTCCAAGTCAATCAGTTTGCACTGGTAAGTAACAAACACTTGATTAGAATATTTTAAATGATGCAGAGAAACCTGACACTCTGAACAAATGTAGTTGCTATTTTCCTGAATTTGACTGTAGTGACATGTAAAGAAAACTTCCATGAGAAATGAAACTTTGCTGTTTTATGGAAACTTGCTTCTCTGTTACATATTAGGTGTTCTCTGTAGAATATTCCTAGTGAAGGAGGCACTGCACATTCAGAAAATGAGGGGATGAGCTTTGAGTGAGGATTTCTGTTGGCTGTGTATTGGTCTGGCAAGTTTAAGTTTGCCACAGCTTATGGTGGGTCTTTATTGAGTTTTTGCTTGTAGTGGTGAGAAAACAGAAAACAAGGTAGTGCTTCATGAAGGCTTATAAGCTTTAAAAGCCTTTTTCAAAATAAGACGATAACATTCTGTTAAGCTAGAATATATGGATTTCATTTTTTCTTCTGCAGATAAGTAGGTCACTCTCTAGAGTCTCTTGCTGATCTTGTTTTGCCTAGATGATGTGACAAGAAATGTTACAGCAAAAGTGCTTGTATTTTTTTGTTTCTGAAGAATAACATTCCCAGCTATTTGTAGGAGGAGTAAGGCTAAAGTAGCCACTTTGGCCTGATTTATTCCTCTTTCCTACTAATTCAACCACACCTCTGTTACTCTAATACCCTGAGTTTTCTGGCAAAAGCTACTGGCTGCAGTGAGGAAGTAGAGTTAACAGGAAGCTGATTATTAAACAGGCTTTAAAACCAACGGTTTGTGTGCTGCTATTTTAAAATGTTAGTTGCTACTGTCAAATTCAGCTGGCCCACTCATTTAGGATACTTAGAGCTGCAGTTTAGCAGGCTGGTGGTCTGTTTGAAAATAAACAGCACTCCTCTGTCAGTTTCAAACAATGGCCATAGCAATGTTTAAGAGGATGGAGCTGTGTTTAGATAACAGGTCAGGACCTGCCTGTAGAGTACCTGTGATGCACAAACACCCTGTGACTCTTGTGTCAGTTCATGTGGGGAGCTTTGGTGAGGGAAAACTTGACATGAAGTTCATGGATGTTGATGTGAAGTGGTGAACTGCAGCTCTCTGGCCACATTCTGTGAACCAGAGGTACAGGATTCACGTGGGCACACATCAGTTGCTGTTTTGAGGTGTTTTCAGGTGTGTCCGTGGATGTCTACTCAGTTCCTGGTCAAGTGTTCCATGCAAGCTTCAGGAAGCCATTTAGGTAATTCATGTGAGCCATCACTTACTGAAGTTCAAAGTCTGTCCAGAAGTGTTTTCCACAGGGACACTGTCAAGCTTCTGGCCATCACATGTTCATGTTGAAGTGTGTTGACATCATACCATTAATATGATCCATACTTGGAATCTGAACATGAACAGAGGCCTCCAGGCTACTTCTCTCTGCTCCTAATGGAAGTAAGTCTGGAACAGATGAGAAATTTGTGTAAATGCTGATGAATTAGGGCTTTTCTTAAAGCATTACATCTCCCTTTGTCCAAGCCAGCAGTGGCTGGAAAAGTGAGTGTAATTATACAGTCTAAGGGTGTAATTGAAAATTCAAAAGGAATTTCCTGTTTGCACTGGAGTTCAATAAATGTGGAATAATAGAAATCTACAGCAGTAGAGGTGGTGGTTACATTTCTGTGCATTTTTTGAGCATGGTGTATATAGTCATACAACAAGCTACTTAATAGGTTACAGTTTGTAAATGGAACATTGTTTCTCTTGAAAAGCAGCAATCCATTGCTGCTTTCAACATGGGGAGGGAGCTAGACTCCAATGGATTTCCTTGTCTGCTTGTAATTTATTCTGTAATACCGCTTATAAATCTCTTTGGTAGAGAGATCAAATGACTTTACAAAAAGATTGGGGTTTGAGTGTTCTCTTACAGATGAAGTTTTGTCTCTGAGAATATGTTTGTGTGTTAGATTTAAGATAAGGTTAATTTTTTGCTGCTAATTTTTTTTTTCTTTCAGGCTTCGCACTTCTTTTGGGGATTGTGGGCTCTGATTCAAGCCAAATACTCCACCATTGATTTTGATTTTCTAGGGTAAGTGTGCTTGCTGTGTGCAATCATGGAATGCTAGAGGCTGGAAGGGGCTTGTGGTGCCATTTAGTCCAACACCCCAGCTATCAGAAACTGTGATCTTAGCAAAACACCTGACCTCTGTGATCATACAATAAAACCTTTCATTTTTAAGGGAAAACAAGGCAGTAAAAGCTGTCTGTCAGTGTTCTTTGTTGCGGAAAGTTCTCTAAATTGTGTGCCCCTGGGCTAAAACACATGGTTTACAAGGCAAGAAACATAATGTTTTTGGGAATCAAGTGTTTTCTGCTGGGGAGACAAAGGCATAAAAGGCAAGTTGGTCAGTGAGGTGTGCTGTCAGGTGCAAGACCTGCATGTCTAACAGTGAGAGTCAAAGATATAGTACAAAAGAGCTTGATTACCTACTGCATGGAGTGTTGATCCTGGAAGTTGCTGTTCTTGTTTTAAAGAGTCTTTGTACCGCCAATGAATGGTAAGTTCTGTTTCAGGTAGATACCTGCATCTTTGGCCTTTTTAAAATGGTCTTTCATGGCAACAAGCAGAGGAATTAATTTCTCCATTGGGGACCAGAAAAGTGATACAATTGATCATTTTACCTGGTAGAAGGTCCCAGTTGAGGATTTTTGCAGAGGCCGTTTTTCTGGGCTGTGTAATGCCGTTTTTGTGAGTAAGGACAAAGGTGACAATGTGCGTTCTGGTTGTCTCAGGCCGCAGTGCCTGGCAGCCACCGCGAGAGGGAGCGGCAGCACCAGTGACCATAACCCCTAAAACCTGTCAGCGTTGGCACTTCTGTTCTAATCACCAGGATCACATTCCTCTGGCATTGCACTTGTTGGACAGTCCATTAAGAACAGTTAAACACTACACCACTACCCTTGATAATCCTGGAGCAGCATCTCGTTTGCAAGCTGGGATTGGGGGGTGGTAGAGAAGAAGTTCTGTAATGTCATTGCTCTGTTCCTGATTTCTTCCTTTGGCAGCTGCTAAGAGTCAATTGTGAAAACAGGGTGCTGGGGTCGGTGGAATTTTGACTAGTCCTACTTAGCATGGCTGTTGTCATGTGAAGAGTTAGCTGTTCTAACCTGGAATGTCTCTCTCCCTTTGACCAGGTATGCAATTGTTCGGTTTAACCAGTATTTCAAAATGAAACTGGAGGTCATGACGTTAACCCTTCCTGAGTAATGAAGAGGAGGACTCTTACCAAGTGGATGGACAACCCCTGAAACTTTTCTGAGAACAGATACTGGAAAAAAAGCTAAACATTTGTTGAAGTGCTGTAATGCTCACTTGGTGGTTCTTGCTTTATAAATAATGCCTCTAGACAGTCCTTCAATGTTAAATTTATTATGAAGAACATACGTACTGCTGTTGATATAAAACGGATTAGAAACTTGCTAAATCTATAAAAAGTTGTAGAAATGGCAATTTAATCCTTCTTTGTAATTTAACATATGTTGTACGTGAATTATTTATTATATGTTTAACATGATTCCGTTGCTGCTTTCATCAGTTTCTGTTAAAGTTGGGTGCAGACAGTGAAGTTGTTCCAAAGGATTTGTTCAACAACTTAATTTATTGAAGTTGCATTCACTTATGCTGAAGAAGACATGTCAGAGACAGTTGTTCTTTTAGAGGCCTACGAGCAAAAGGAGTGACAGTAGACTTGTGAGATCTCTAGTGTGGTATAGCTAGGGAGAAGGGTTAGGATGATCTTTGTTTCCCCCTCCACCCCTTTTTCTAAAGGTAGCTTTCCATACAATGGTACTTTTCTTTTGCACAAGAATCAAGCAGCTTGTTGAAAGGATAAATAACATTTTGATTTTTTTTCATCTGGATTGGGCTGTAGAAATGTTCAAGTTCTGTGACCACAAGATTCTGTGAGGATATTGTACCAACTTCTGGTGATAGGCCTGCCATCCCCAACTTCCCTGGGAAAGCTGCTTGTTTATTACCTGTACTCTTAGAATCAAAAGACCACTATTCCAAACCTCTCTTCCATTTTGCATCTTGATTCTGGATTTGAACACCGTTCTGGTGTCTGTATCTGTTGTGCTCCAGTGGCAGAATGGACTGTTGGACCTGAGATAGGAGAGCAGAGGTCCTGTGGCACTGGGGAGCAAGACACAGGCTCATAGCTCCTGTATCGAAGACAACTTTCTGCTTTGTCCTCTTCTAACCTTGGACTCTTGAGTCTTAAATGCCTGGTCCTGTAGTTGTGCAAATTCTGGTATGTCTGGTGGTTCTTTTTTTTTTTTTTTCTCTGTCAGCAAATTGCTTTTCAAAGCCTCCAGTTTGAAGGAAGTGTGGAAAAGTGTATGACTTTGGAAGTGAGGCTTTGATCATCTCACACTTTATTTCTTAAAGCTATTATACCAAGAGTGGTCTGGATTACAAAATGTTAACTGAAAACAAAATGTTTACCTACTGGAGCAATGCATAAGTTTGTGTGGAAAAGAGGCTTTAACTGTGAAAGGGAGGGTGGGGTTGGGGCAGGAGATGGGGAAGAACCCACAGCAGAAAGCTCAAGCCCAGCAATGCGGTTTGGGGCAGGCATGAGCTCGACTCTGATGATACTCTGACAAACTTTGCACTTTGGTCACATAAGTGCCCACGTGTACAAAGTCTGTGCATGTGCACGAGCACGTGCAAACACAAACTTAGCTGGGGAGTCTGTTGTACAGACTCCAGCAAAGATATTTATTCAAAATTGCTTTATGGCACCTGGCAGTGTGTGTATGTGTGTATAGCATGTACACATGTACATACACATGTGCTTTACAAAAGCTTGTGATTCAGGACAAAGACAACTCATGTGAATGAAAAATCTTCACCAATAAAGACCATTTCCTATGGTATTCTCTTGTTTTACAAAAGCACCATTTAGGATTTGTTTTTCCTCTTGTTTATATTAATCTATGAATGTTTTCATTTTGTTTTTATTCAGTCAAAACCTTAAAAATCTTTATACAAATGGGAGAGCTGGGATTTTTTTGTAACTTGAAATGAGGTAACCGTTTTTGTTAGCTGGAGGCTACTATACTGGACAAACTCTCTTTTGATTTGAAACAAATAGCTTAAATAGACATTTATAATTTACTTTGTAGCAGTTATCAAGGATGTTGCTAGAGCTCATGAAGGCACTGAAGTCCTTAATCTTCTGTACTTTCTCCCTATGGACTTTATTGACATTTGATGAATAATACCCTGCTGTCTTGTATTTCCTTTAAGTTCAGCAAGATGTCCTTGGAACTAAGATTGCTGAAGATTTTTGAACTCTTTGTTACTATTTTCTTCCAAGCAGCAGCTTTATTTCTGACAGTGTTGCTTTGTATTTATGAAATAGTTTGAAAGAAGGCTGTGAAGTTCATTTGGTCTTGGGAAATCCAACAACTGACAGATCCCAAGTTTCCCAATGGCTGGCAAAACACATTCCCTTTTCAGGTACCAGTACTACTTAGGTTTGGAGTTACTGTAATTTTTGTCAGTAGTATTTTGTTTGTATAGCTCAAGTAGCAATAACTGCAGGAGTGGAAGTTTGCTTCCGCAGAACCAAAGCTTTTCCTGAGTGCAGCTCAGTCTCATCCTTGTGCAGTGAATCCTGTGAAAGCACTTTGAGGCAGGTAGCAAATAGCCCAAGCTTTTCCTGAGCCACTTTGAAGGAGCACAAGGACTGTCACAGGTTGCAGTGGTTGACTTTGCAGTACTGGTCAAGGCTTTAAGTTTGCACGTTGGAATTCACTTCAGCACTGCTCTGAATCAGCTTTCTCTCAAGAGAAGTGCAGGTTAAATCCATTTGTGATCACTCTGAGGAAATACTGTAAAGCATCTCCCAAAATGAAATGCCAGTTGCCTTGAGCCTTGTTCCACATCCGTTTGAGCCAGTAGCACTCGGATATCCTCATTTCCTGAGGAATATCTACAGGTGCATTCAGTTGGAAGTAGTAATTTGCATTGCAGATGGTAAGGTAGCTTGAAACTGTGAATACAGGACATTCTGAATGTAAGTTAGGTACTAGAAAACATGTAATTGTTTCACTTAATTTATCTTGGTCTCTGTAATAGCAACATAAACATATTGGAAGGAGGACAAAAAAATGACTGAGCTCTAGAAACATCCTGTAGTAGTTTTGACTGTGACTTGCCAAGAAGATACTCTGTTGCCTTTGTTAAGCTAAGGGCATGAATGCCAAAATTAATAATTCTTGCTGTAGTTAAAGCTATATTGTAAATATAAAGAGGATCATTAATCTGGGCATTCTTGCAGAAATAGCATCAAGTCAATAGACTGTAGTGGCCTGGTTGCTTTTGTAAAGCAGAATAGTGTGATTTTTTTTCCTTCTCATTTCTGCAGTCAGATCTGGCTAATCCAGACCTAATTTCTTAGGTCACTCAAGCACTAAAGGTTTCTGAACAGTCACTAGTCTCCTGTCACATAATTTTAAATACCTTCATTGACATTTGTTGATTTGCTTTTTAAAAGGACGTGAAATTTGCATTAACCAGGTCTGACTGTACGTGTATATACAACAGTGTAAATAACCATTTGTAAATTAGTGTGAATTGTACTCTATCTTGCATTTATGGACTTGTGTATTGCATTGTATTCTCTCCTATTTTGTAGAAATCTTGTTGTAAAGAAGAAATCTAACTCTGTGTGCAGACTTCTTTTGTTAAATTGATTTATAACGCAGCATAATACTTTCTTGTTAAGATATCCAATTATAGCCTTGGACACCCAGTGTCTTTTTTTCCCCCATTAGCTTTTTTGAAATCTTGCTCTTGGGAATGATTCTGGGAATAAAGAGATTTATACAGTACTTAGATTAAGAGATCTGTTCTAATAATAGGGCAAACCATGTGTCCGAGGTATATGCAGTACCAGTGGGATAGGGAAAGCTGTTAAAGTTGTTTCTTTAAACTTCCAAACATTTCCTATACATTCTTGAATGCTGTTGACTTCTAAACTGAGCGTGTTGGATTGAAGCACTCCTGAAGTGTGTGCTCCCATGGGGACACTGCTTGAGGTAGCTGTGATAGTCCCTCAAATGCTTTTGGTGGATATAGCCTTCTGATAGGATTAGTTGCTAACTTGTAAGTGCTTATACTGAATGCCCAAATCACTCATAGAGGTCTGTGAATTAATTACCTCAACTCTAGAACTATTGTACCCCTTTAGAGTATTTAAAACTTATAGCTGAAATATTTTCCCTATGTGTGATTCCTTCCCCCTCCACCTTGTGCCCACAATCCTACTTCTTTTAGTGTAAACATGAATCTAAATCTTCTTTCCCATACTTGGCTTATCACTATTTCCTTTTGGACTAAAATTACATTCTGCTTTGTCAGTGCATGACTTCTCATCAGAATTTTTTTTTGTGTAAGAAGTCCCTTTCTGAAGAGGCCTTTAACCTTGGAAACACAGACATAACAAAGGTTAGCTTTTCCCCTGTGTTTCATCACTGTTGCCTTTCATTGTCTGTTGTGAACTCCATGGTGTCCTTCAAGCTCTCAGTTTATTCTTCTCACTGGTGTGTTGAATACCTCGGCTGGAAAATTCTGGTTTGCAAATCTTGCTCTCCATCTGACAAATTGACCTTGATGCAGGTTTTACAACCTCTCAGCCTTACCTGTGTGACACTTGAGGTTACAAAGGTCCTGGGAAGTGAGTTTATCCAAGAAGTGCTAGTCAGGAGGAGGGATGGGCTTGATAAAAGTAAGTAAAAGGAAATCACTCACTTGGAATCTCAAGTTTTTGCTGTAGCAAGGTATTGAATATGCTTGTTTGCTCTCATGGTTTAAGGACAAGAGCAAATTATAAAGGGTAAAGTTTATTTCAGAATGAAGCTCAGACGTTTTTTTAAAGCCTTTGGTAGGTAACAAGATTCCAAATACTCTTTTGTTACTCATACCAAAATAATTCTTAAAATGGAGAAACTTTTTGATCAAATAAAACTTTGTTCCAAACCGCAGTGACGCTATGGTCTCTTGTTCTAGTTAGCAGAGCAGGTTGAGCATGTCACACGTGTCTGTGTATTGGGTGCTTGTATGTTGCTTGTTTTCATGCTTTTTTGTTATTTGTTGTGTGTTAAGATTGCTAAACTGCTGCACTTGGCAACTGTCTACTGTCATCTTCCACACCCAGCAGGCTGTAGTCATGGCAGTGGAGCAGAAAGCATTTTTTCAGACCTTAAGGGAAATGCAAGGCTGATGTGGAGCAGTCTTGCAGATGATTTTTCCTCCCTCTATGACTGTGAGTGGCAAACTAATTGTTTTCAATAGCTGTGAAAGATAGGAAAAACCAAGACCTTTGAGCTTGTGCAGGGTGGATGTTCTGTTAACCAGACACAGGGGCTCTCAGCAGTGAGAAATCACACCATTCCAGACGGAATGTGTTGGATTGAACCAGACTTTGGGGCTTAGAGACCTTCAGTGGGAAGGAAAATGTCTGAAGTGTTTGCACAGGCTGGTTGTAAGGAGGTGCTCCATCCAAGTGAAGTGCTGAGACACTGGATAAGGCATTGTTTTTTGTAAAATTTTTTTTCTTTTTAAGTGACTTTTACAGTTGGTCTGATCTGCAGAGATTATGTAATTAGAAACCAGTCAACCTGGGGAGAGAGGGAAGAAACTGTTCAAAAAATAATTTCTAAAAAAAGGAAGCACCTTTGTAGCTGATTAGTTTGCAATGCATTGTGATTTGGGCTTTTCTGTGTATTTAATAGTGTGGATGTTGCTCTGCACAGAATTCTTTCATGAAGGGTTTTATTGCTATTGGGAAATGTCAGAAAACTGACTGGCATGGCCCTGAAGACCACTGGGACCTTAGATGGCCAGACTTGACCAGATGACCAAATTTTTGGTTCAGGCTTTCACACTCTCTTTCTGCAGCCTTCTGAAGTTGTCAAGCTGCTATCACAGTTTCCCTGTGCTGTGGAATTCAGTTCATGGACTTCCCCAATGTCTTTGATTTGGTGTTTATTGAGAGATGACACAGAGGGAAACTTCATGGAAATGAAAAGGAAAGGAAAACAAGTTACTTGAAATCTAGCAAGCCAACTTTGATGCTAAATGCTGACATAACTTCAGGTGCTGCACCAGCCTATTTTTGCAACTGTGTTTTTCCTCTGTTAAGTGGTTTTGGGTTTTTTCCCCACATAGAGACCCATGCAAAATGCAAATGAAAGAGACCTTGGAAGAGAAACATGAAAAATATAATATAAAATGGATAAAATACAGCATGAACTGGAGAGAAAGTATGTGTTTCTAAATTTTTGGTAGTAGTAATTCCTAAGTGTTGTCAGAAAATAAGTGTCCAGCCTTCAGTGTGTGAAAGTTCTTTTATTTTGTAGCAAGTTTCCATTTACCATTTTGTATCACAGTGTGGTAGTTAATGCTGCTGCTTTGTACACAAGTGCTTTGGATAGTCTCAGCAGGGAGAATGTACCCAGTCCTTGAGGTGTGGCTTCAAGTCAGGGCCGTTGGTTCTGAGCCTCTTCACTAAAACCCTCTGAACACTTGCAGACACAGGGCCACAGCACATGAGGAATATATTCCATTTTGTGTCATTTTCTTTGTTACTGCGGATTTTTCAGTGTTCTTTTAAACACAAGTCCACTCGTGTCCTATGAGTAAACTGAGCTCAATTTATAAAAGAGCCTTTGTCATCTCTAGCACTGTCATCCCCAAAGGAGTCCCCATGCCTCTTGTATGTTGTGGTGTTTAGGTGCATCATTTATTCATTGGAGTGAATTGTATTTCTTTTGAGCTAAATGTGATTGAAACTATTCTAAGGCCTTCTACCACTGATTAAATGAAGTAATGTACCTTTCAAAGAGATTTATATTGTGTAAATAATTTGAAATTGCAACAATAAAGTTGGTTTCTAATGGCGCTGTTGGTATATATTGTGATGATTTTGCTTTCCCCAGGTTTGAGAACTCTTGGTACAGAATTGTCAAGAGTTCTTAAAGGGTTGTGGCAGATGCCCAAATGCATACCTCTCCATGGGATTGACAATGCAGCTAAAAACACATATTTTGAGCCAGAATTTTGCTTGCACCAAGTGAATTGTTAACAGTTTTGCATGTTAAACAAGCTTGGTCATTGCTGAAATTTAATGTGGGAGACAGGAATGGATCATGGCTGTCAGGAGGGATCACTGCCACTAGGAAAAGGAGGAAAGCATGCAAAGTTGGGGCTGCACTGGAATTCAATTTATGCCTCATAAGTGCTGTTTCACCTCTGGGGGAACATTTTATAGGCTGATCCATGATGCCTGAAATAAGCTCTGTATCCATTGCTGGTGGCACTGGGCTGGATCAGCTGGAGTGTGCTCAAGGCCAGGCTGGATGGGGCTCTGAGCAACCCGGGATGGTGGAAAGTGTCCCTGCCCATGGCAGAGAATTGGAACTGGATGATCTAGGATTCTTTCAAACCTCATGTGATTTCAATTTAATAGGAAATAAACTGTGGCTGGGTTTCTGGGGTTACTATCCCTCCTGAGTTGCTGCTTGGAGCCCAGAGATGGGTGTTTCTCTGGCATCCACTGCCCAAATCCTCAGAGCTCCACAGGGAGGGCTAAGCTGTGGCTAATCATTGCTCACTGTTGTGGTTGCAGTGCAGAGGAGATCTGTGCTGGTGAGTTAATCCAAGGTAACCTGGAATCTTTCTTTTCTTCCCTAAGTAAAAATCCTTCATTGACAGGTTGGCCAGAACATTCAGAGTAAGTTCAGGCTGAGATGGAAGCTGTCCATGGGAAGTAATGAAGAGGTTTTATGAGGCCAACCCAGAAAATAAGGTCCTGAGTAAGTTATTAATAATTCTTTAGATAAAGAGCATAGTACAGACATAAAATAGGAGGGAAAACAATGGCATGTGTAGTGGACTCCGATAACTAGGATACTTAAATGTCAGCTGTATAAAGTATGCACTCCCAGGAGTTTTCCTGAGTGAATTCAAAATAGCACATTTAATCTTAATAACAATACAAAGTTGATTTGGGTTATTTAGGATGTATGTAGGATTATAGGTTAATATATTTGACATGAACACATTGTTAATAGATACAATAATATCTATATATGTTTCCTTCCCATTTTTTGTTAATATTCCCTAGAACCAATAGGCAGTTTACCCTTATCCCGGTCTCTTGCTGTGCTGTTCAGAATTATGTTGCTCATCTGGCTTCTAGATTCTCAGGAGTGTGAAAGGATCAATGTATGAAACTGTTGAAGTAAAAGTCCTCACCTGAGAGGCCAAAGGTGATGTCTACTTGAAACTATTTTCTGGCTGACCAGGTGTTCTGCCAGTTGATGGGGGCAGTTTAAAGGACACGGATGCCAATGGAAAGAATGGTCTTATTTTACTGAGAATTTTAAGGCAACACAAAAGTGAAATGATAATCCAATAAC